>NC_079206.1:48969202-49101702 GCF_026745355.1 Beta vulgaris subsp. vulgaris
TATATACATATATACATATATGTATATACATATATGTATATACATATATACATGTATGTATATACATATATACATGTATGTATATACATATATACATATATGTATATATATACATATATACATATATATGTATATATACATACATATATATATATATATACTCCCTCCGTTTCCTAAGATCTTCCCTCTTTCCGTTTAAGGGTGTTTCCAAAAGATCTTCCCTCTTTTGCTTTATTCCTTATTTGGCAAAACAAATTTTCCTATTTACCCTCTCATGTCACTATCATATGGTCCACCAGTACATTATTAATTCAATTTTACTCCATTTCTCTCTCCTACTTTTAACCCTTTTTATTTGTTTATTTATCTTAACCCCTTTCTCTCTCCTACTTTACTCACACCATGCCCCCACACAACTTGATTTTTCTTGGTATCTGTAAGAACAGTAAGTGGGAAGATCTTTAGGAAACGGATGGAGTATATATATATAGGGGCAAGATCACATGAGAACATTCCTTACATGAGAAATGAGAATGAATCTCATCCACACGATTAGATTAGAGTTACAATACTTGTTCATTAGAGTTATATCCCCTAAAAGATTTTTTTTTGATTTTTTTTTTTCTAATATTTTTTTTGCAGTTACATCACTTTTTCATTAGAGTTACATCACTTATTCATAAGAGTTATAGCGCGTAAAATTCATTCTCATTTCTCATGCATGTATGCATTCTCATATGAACTCACTTCTCTCTCTCTCTCTCAATATATATATATATATATTATAGCGATTTTTTAAGAATATTAAATTAAATTACTAATAAATTAATCAAAACAATAATGACTTTTTCTTATAAAATAGAATTTTAATGACTCATATTTGTATCTCAAATGCAGTCATTTAGTACCTTTTTTTCAGATTAGCTAGGAAGGAACTTTAGCAGAGAGAACTTGTTCATTAATTAGTGACTTTTTTATGTAGATTGTCACATTATATAATTATGTTTGTTCATAGTGAAGAATTTGATAAAACTAAGAAAAATAATTATTATCAAATTTATATCATTATCCCCGCATTCTTAGTTATATTTTCAGTACGGCAGCATTTACAGAAAATTTAGCCATTCAGAAAGGTGATAAATATTTTTGAAAATTAAGAAAAGTATAAATGAAATGATTATTCCGGACAATTTTTTATAAACAAAATGAAAAGTATAATAAGCGTATCATAGTTTCATGTAAAAAAATGAAAAGTATAATAAGCGTATCATAGTTTCATGTAAGATTATAAATTTCCACAATTATAGTAAATCTCTAATGTTGCAAGATATCCTTAAACATATCAGTTGAGATAACGGTGTCTAACTTTTTCCACGTATCTTTATAAAAGAAAACAAGATATTTTAATTTTTTGTACTATTACCTTTCTAATAATTTAAGTTATTTATTTCTATCATATAAACTAATATATTGATAGCTATCAAAAAAAAAAAAACTAATATATTGATATTAACTACTCATATTTAATGTATTTTTTTGCCTAAGTATCATTTATCGTATTATTTCATATACAAATTAACTCCTCAAGACTGAATTTTTCTAGTAAGCCCATATTTTTCTAGTAAGCCCATTCCATTTCACTCTAACACTATCTTAGTCATCCTTTGTCTCCTCCTTCCTTTTTTTTTTATTGATTATCGAACTTCAACAGATAATTTCAAAAAAAACAACTCTAAGTGTATTGATTACACTAGTCATTAAATGTATTAAAGAATGTCATTAATTACTATATATATTAAACTGGTCACCAAATAGACCAACCTGGTTCCTACATAGATTAAATTAGTCACTATATTAAAAAAATGTGGCATATTCTCCTCTTAATATTGGGCTTGGACCGCGCCTAATTTTAAGTTAAAATTAGGCTATCTCTTACCAGAACAATTGTATTCCATAAAAATGATAATTTTCCCATAAACTAATAGAAGTTCTCTAAACAAAAATAATAAAGGGATAAAGGGATTGATTACCTTCAAGCTCTTCATCGAGAGATTGTACACAATAAACTCGGAAGCTAGGAGAACCATAGATGTCAAGGTTGTCTAGGTTATCAACGCATTCATCCTCTTCTCCTTGTAATGATCCCTTAGATGTATCTATATCATTTGAAATTTTTTCTTCACCAACATGAGTATTTTCTCCCTTAACATAATTCCCACTTACTAATTCATCATTATTAATAGTATTATTATCTATAGTAGGAGTAATAATTTGAGGCACAGGAGGAATATCTTGTGTACGAAGAAAAACATGATCATTATTTAAACCATGAGGTGGCGAAACCGGAGGCGGCATTGGTGGTGGTGGAGGCGGTGGCGGCGTATCATCTTTAGTAATTTCTTCTTCATTATCTTCTCCTTCGGAATCACGAGAAACGGCACCATCAGCGGCAAGGAGCTGCTTCTTGGAGAGGCCAGCATTCCTCCTGGCTATGAACTCTTCGAGCCGCCGGCGGAGGATCGGTCGGAGCCTGGCCTCCTGTTCCGGCCCCAGCTTGGATCCTCCGCAACCCATTTTATTTATTTCTTAAACTTTTGCTTCACATGCACAAAGAAGAAAAAATAAAAACGGGTACAAGAGAAGGAATGAGTATATATGAGAATAGATTTGAGAGGAGACAAAAGTTATCTAGGAATAGTTTAAAAGAAGTATGTTTTTTATGAGAGAATTTAGGGGGGATATTGTTTGGTGGAATTTTTGAAGGATTAAATGAGAGGTGTAACGAGTTTGTCGCCAAATCGGAGAAATAGAAGGATTTTGTATTATAAGTGTTTATTTTATTTTCATTTATGTAAATTATATAGAAGGTGGACTGTATTGTTATGAATATACTAGTTTTATATAGTTCTGGCAAAATACCAAGCCAAGCTTGGCTTAATGATAAGAAAAGAGCCGTGCCGGTTCTGACATTTTATGGGCCCTGGGCGAAATAATATACGAGGGCCCCTTTTAAAAAGAAATTCACTTACCTTAATTTGTTAGTAAACTATTGCATTATTTTCCTTTTCAGTTCATCTCTGAAAGTATATATGTCTCAATTATTTTCAGATTTTTTTTCTAAATTGTACAAATTATATTTTGGATTCCATGCATATAATATCCTTCATAAAAAAAAATTCATTTTCTTCACTCTCATGGAGTACATTGTAACATAGCTAGATCATTTTGAAGTTTTGGAGATTCATGAAAAATAAAAAAACAATTTTAAACTATTTTTATTGGTTGAAAATCATGATATAGTTGTACTATGTAGGATTTATTAGTAGGAGGTATTTTCTAACAATTAACAACTCAAAGTACCTTATTGGGAGAAAAAAAAAATCATATAAAGTATGTGGCTCAAGAAAACCACAAAACGTGTCCTATGGGGTGTGACATGTGCTTAGCATTATTCCCATGATTTTATACGGTTAGTTCTTGAAGTATATATGATCATTTCCTATAAGGTAAAACTTAAGTGTAAAAATGGGACCTAATTAAGATAAAAAGCTTTCCTTATTCTCCATTGAACACCAAAAGCAAATTTCAGAGTATCATAATCTGATAAACATTACTTCAATGGAGTTAGAGTCGACAACAGTAGAACCGCAAACGAGAAGTTGTTCAAATCATTCCAAGTTTTGGTTGATATGAATAGATTTAATGCTTGTAGTTGTATGAGAGGGATTTTTGGAACTAAAAGTGGTTTGGAGAAGTTCTTTGTTGTTTACATCACAAAAGAGAAAGTTTGGAGAAGTTCAACTATCAAATGAAGCGTCATATTGTTAGATGAATTTAAGATTTCAAGCAAGGTACTAAAAGTTTATAATTAAATTTTTTTTCCTGATTGTCTCACATTAATTGCGGTAAGATTACAACTGATTAAAGTATAAAATTTTGCCTATTATCTCAAATTAATTGCATATGGAAAATTGGAGCTTTCAATTAATCTTTTCACTCCTTGCATTAATGACGTTTAACGATTCAATATTTATATTCTACCTTGACGCAGTAACTAAACTGATCGAAGTTTCACGTTAGTATTTTGGGTCCCTTTCAGCCGTGGGCCCTGGGCGGCCGCACCACTCGCCATAGCTCAGGGCGGGCCCTGGAAAAGAGCCTTCCAATTTCAATGATGTGGGTTCGATCTCTACTGGCACTTTGGGAGAGAGTTTCTCCGTACCACCTCCCAACTTTCAAAATGTCTACCCGCAAACCCAAGCGTGGTTAACCTGCACGAGAATGTTTCGGGTCCGGCAGAGCCCTTCCTCTTACTATAGGGTCCCTAGTGGTGGCCCAAACAAAATTGTATTGGAAATAGACCCGACCTAAAAGATTTGACAGGAGACTTAGAATCAGCCTTGAAAATGGCAACATGAAGTGCCTAGAGACTTAAAATGATCCGACCCCATCAAGACCCTACCTGAATCAGTTAGACTCGAACTTGGAATCAACTCGAACTATTCCAATTATGATTTTCGCATATAAGGTGATACAAATATTGATTTTTTGTTATATTAATACTCTATCAGTTACTTTAATAGCAGCTCAATAGTCAATTTGTTATTTGTATGTACATAATTAAAATATGTTTTTTTTTGTTTTTATTTTATGTAATCATTATATATATATAATTCAAATATTTACTTGACAAACCCGAAAATAAGAAGACTCTTAACAACCCCAATCAAATTGACCCTCTCCGAGGAACTTGTTTGTTACTGTAACACATCGACAACTCTCTATTTTACAGAATACCTTTTTCAATATAAATTTAGAGAATTATCAAAGTATTATCGCCCGTGTTATAACGTACCGGCTAACTCAGAATTTTGCAGCGGAAAACATAATAAATAAACTTTAGAAATAAAACTTAGCCAACCAAAAAGTCAACTCTAAAAGTCAAACCAACAAAATTCATAGTCAACCTCAAAAGTGAAAGTCAACGACAATAGTCAAAGTCAACCATGAAAAGTGTAAAGTCAAATAAATTGTGAAGTCAACACAGCTCTCCAAATCCCGAACCCATGATGATGCATCATCTTCAAACCTGTGATGGACGATGCTCTATTGATCCCGAGAACTGTTCACCAAATGGGTTATCACAAGATCAATAAGGCATATCCATGATCAACACATACACACAAAGCACGTAATCAGCAAAGCCAAATACTACATAATACAAAAATTAATAAAACCTGACATGATACTAATAAGTATTAAGCAAGAATAAATAATAATATAATAACATTGCAGACTACATTTACTGAACTAAACTGCACAACTAATAGATTAATTAATTTAGATGCAATAGTCATTGGAACGAGTTGTCTAAACCAAAATCACTCTTTAATTTAGAAGACGAAACACATGCGCGACTCTGTATTCCCCTAACGTACGATATCGAGGAACCTTTAAAATAATAATTGGACATAATGATCAATCCGATCCCAAAAAAAGTCATGGGCTACCACCATGTACTCCAACTCATACTTGTCCAACACTTCAGACGTGCACAAGTCTAAAGTTATTGTTTTTCACGTTTCACTTTACATGATTAATAATTTATTCACTTGTTATGACTCACAAGTAGGACAAATACTATAATCATCAAACAATCATAAACTTCCATTTTTATCTTAGGATTAGATAAGGTGATCAACAACTTAACAACCCAAGATTTATTCTAACTTTAACTCATAACCTTCCTTTATTCGTTGAACCAAGTCAACAACGTAACCAACCAAACTTTCATACTTATAAAAATCCACTTATCAAATAAGGCCATCGGTCCTCATAAAGTAATTAAATAATTCAAGGGGAACAACATGATTCAATCATGATCCAAACCAACATATATATTAATCCCTCATATGAATTAATAAAATAGAATTCCCAAATCATGTATGCTTGCATCAATCTTCCATACAAACATAATATAGATATCATAACCAACATACTTCACACACCGGCATGAAACATGTAAATCCAACTTCATAGAAATCACGTATGAACTAAAAATAGTTCCCTATACATGATACTACATAAAATTCGCCCTTAGGGCGTGATACTAATTCAATCAACACATAGGTGTATATGTATCTTGTGTAGACAAATCGAGAGGCCACTTTCACAACCTTAAAAGTCGCTTAAAGAGGATTCTTCGCCTTAAACAACCAATATAAATGCACAATCAAATACTCTATAAATTTCCAGCAATAACCCCATCTAAAAGTGTTCAAAGCCTTTCTCATCATCTAAAACTTAATTATTAAAACCCCCTATTATAGTACTACTACACTAGTTGTTAAAACTCTAAAAAAACTCAAGTTTAAAAACTCCATCATCAATACTCTCTTTAAATTTCCAGCAACATATTATATACTTTCTCCGTCCCATATATAGTGCCTACTTCATTTTTGGTGGGTCAAACTTTAAAATCTTTGACCGAATATTCTCATTTGTATATATAAAAAAACATATTCACGTGGGATCTTATTAGATTCGTCTCAATGCGTAGTTTCATGATATCAACTTTTTTTTTTTTTGGCAATTCAAACTTTTTGTATTTTTTATTAATACAGAATGAACATATTAAAGGTCAAAGTTATGTCTTGAAGACCGTGTAAAAACATAAACAAACGCTATATTATAGGACGGAGGGAGTAATAAAGCTCTTCTTAAACATACTTAAAATCATAAGAATACTCAATTTCATAAACTATAATATACTACTATGATTTTCCAACTCATAGAACCCTAAAAATCCATGCTTTAATAATAAAAAATCCAACCCAAACATATAAGTAAATCTGAAATTTACTTACTTCATTACCTAAATTATATAGTCTTAGATTCATAACTAAATCACCAAACTATAACTTTTAAACATATACATATTAAAACAAACCCTTAAAAATACAAACTTTGCATTAAATACAAACTTGAGGAAGAAGAAATAATTGACCAACAAAGAAGAAAAGAAAGGGACGTCGGCTAAAGGGAGTAGGCGGCGGCGGGTAGGCGGTCTTGGATGTCGGCGATCGGTCGTGGTTCACAAAGGGAGGGGAGGAAAACCGGTGGAGGAAGAAGGAAAAAGAGGAGAGAGGGCAGAAATATTTGGGGAGGAGGAGAGAGAAAATAAAATGTGCTTAATGTATGGGAAGTTGTCTAATAAAGGGTACTTATAGGTTCCCCCATTAGGGGTCTAATAATGAGTTGGGCCTTGATGGATTAGCTTAATGAAGATGTACATAAAAAAAGCTATAAGCTTTGGGTTCCTCTAACCCAATATTAAAATATTTTTACTTTAATTCCACTAGTTTAGTTATAAAATAATTTTTCAGAGCATGACTATATAAACTATTTGATTGCTTAAAATCATTAAATCATTTTTTTGACTTTCAAACAGACAACCTTTTGAGAAATAAATTATTTAAATGCTAAAGCATACTAAAATCGATATAAATATCCATTAAAATATATTTATAAAATTCATAAATTTAGGGGAGATTACAATTACATGTAAGCTATATGCATGTAATGCATGCGAAATTAAAGCAAATAGAATACTTCCTCTATTTGTTCAGATGCAACATTTGTCTTTTTGGTGAGTGGATTAAAATAATCAAATGTTGCATCTAAATAAATAAAAACAGATGTAGTATTAAATATGCGATTACATATGTACATCTATCCAAATCGTTGTTTTTAATAAAAAAAAAAGGAAGTTAACGAAGTTGATAAAGCGGCAATTTAAAATTTGTACAAACATAAATATGAGAGAGAGAGGGGGGGGGGGAGGCGAAAAGAGGTGCATGTAGGAGTTGGATGTTTAAAATTTGCAAAAACTTAAAGATTAATGTAAGAGAAACGGGGGATGGAGAGATCAGACGAGCATAGTATTTTATCTGGTTAAAACTAGCTTTTATTTCTCCTAAACCCTTTTCTAATTCAAATACGGAACTAAATACCACTTCCTCATATGAAATATGCCCTTTCCTATTTTAAACCGTTCTACACCAAGGACCCTTGCGTCCATTGCTTTCTATTCTCCAACATAGGAGACCAAGGTTTCTGATGGAAGCAAACATTTCAATATTGTTGGGGGGAAGGGTTTAGGGCTCGTTCATCCTCTGGGTAAGTGACCCTGTGCGAGGGCAGACTAAAGGAAATTCATCATACCACAGATTTCCAAAAACAATTAAACTGTTCTACGCTAAGTTTTATTCAAACAAGAAGGGTTGGTTCGTCAGTTACCTAATGGAAGACCAAGGTTTCTGGTGGAAGCAAACATTTCATATTGTTGGGGGGAAGGGTTTAGGGCTCGTTCATCCTCTGGGTAAGTGACCCTGTGCGAGGGCATACTAAAAGAAATTCATCTTACCACGGATTTTCAAAAGACGGCCTCCAAAAACAATTAAACTATTCTACGCTAAGTTTTATTCAAACAAGAAGGGTTGGTTCGTCAGTGACCTGATGTGTTGTATGCCTTATAATTCCTCTCATTTTATCAGTTTCCACATCTAGGATGAATTGAGACTGTATTTTATAAATACCTAATTATCTTGAATATATTAACCATTAATTTCTTTATTTTTCGATCGCCTAGAAGGGGCACAAAAAAAAAACATCTTGTCGTCTGACTTTACTAACTCTGACTGTATTTTTTAATGTATATATACAACACAAAAATGTACTATTATGTAGGTTTTTCTTAGATTTCTCATATTTTCAAATACCACTTTTGTATGACAAAATACATAATTAAATATATAAATGATCAAAGTTGCATTGTATAATAATGAGAAAGTCAATGTTGCGACTCATTAAAAACAAAGGAAATTTGTGGCCATTTGTGTTGGTTTTGTGGGGGAATGTTGTAACTCTTTCATGAAAAAACATTACACAAGCAAGTAGGAAGATGTTATGCAATACACAAAAACATAAAAGACAAGTGATAAATTGAGTGAGGAGGTGGGGTAAGGATGAATAGATTGAGACTTTCTACAATTTGCCATACCATAAAAGAGGAGTGAGGGAGAAGAGGGAGGGGAGAACAGAGAAAGTGATGAGGAGAAAAAGAGCTCTTCTAAGAGATAATCCTAGAGAATTAAAAAAAAAAAAAAACATAAGCAAGTAGAAAGAGACTTCCTCAAATTCCATAATCATAGAGGTAAAAGAGAGAAAGCAAAGGAAGTAAAATGATGGTTGGAGCAATTAGGACGATAATTACTAGTTTTTTTTTTTTCAAAACCATTAAAGAAGAGTAAGTGGGAGAAAGAAGAGGGGGTGAAAGGAAGGGAGAGAAGGAATGAGAAAGGGTGGATAGGGAAAGGATGTGGGTTACACAAGAAATGAAGAAGAGATGCAAACAGATCATTTACTCTCAATTTTGTTGGCGTGCCTTTCCGGTATATGATCAATTTATTTCTAAATGTCGGTCACTGCCTTACAATAAGCCACTAATAAACCATTACAAGTAGCAAACACACAAATTCAAACTCACAATTTTCTCTAAAGATTTTTTTAAAAAAAAAAAAACCCTATGAGCAATTCCCCATTTCATCAAGTATTAGTTGTGTTTTTGGACTACATAAAATCCTTTGTTCTAGGATATATTAAACTAAACAAAAAATTTAAAATTTTTAAAATCACACCGTAGATATGATATCATTAAGCCAAATTCGAGCTTCTAATTTCTATGTTCGAATTTTGAAGAAAGTTAGTGAAGCCAGTTTGAGTATTTTATCTTTTATTGGACCAATTATCTTTAATCATATAAATTTTAATTGAAAATTTTAATAATTACTTTGAATATACGATAAGATATCTAGTAGAAAATTTTAGGGCATCGAATAGCAAATCTCTGAAAACAAATCTAATACCACTGAAACAATTTTTCCTCTCATTAGAACAAACTTGAGTACCACCACGAGTGATGCTACAACTGCCACGAAAATTTATTATTACTCCTATTTTTATCCTGACCTTGAGATATGGATCATCCAAGGCACTGATGCAGCAAAGAAAATCAGCTGGGCTCGCTAAAACATCTGAGATAAATAACCTTGACATTGTTTAACAAATCCATTCTTAAGAGAACAGTATCAACCCACATTAACAAATAACAACACTAGCAAACAAGATTCAGAACACAATAGAAAGAGGACTCCGTCTCAGGTTCAGCACAATTAAGATCCTCCCATCCGTTCAGCAAATTCCTGCAATGCACGCCAAGAAAATTGATCATATTCGGATGCACGATACAACAAAAACTGCATTCTCTAAGCTGTATGAAATGCCAAGTGAGGAATTACTTGAAAGACATACATTTGCCTGTTCACGAAGAATGAAAGTAGAGCAACAGCTGACAGGTCAGAGAACTGAAGAAAACCAAGAGTCTTTATGCAGGCCAGGTTACACCAAATCTTCTTATGGAACAAGCAGATGGAAACAAAAATCACCAACTTATTAGTATGTTGTTCAAGGATACTCTAATCTGCAACGGAATGAGCAAATAGATAGATTCGGATAATAAGGTCCAACAAGCTCAAATCAAAGGGATATCTCAGTTAACTGGCCAAAAATATATCGAAGTTCAGCCTCAGTCAGTTTTACCCCCTTTAACACCACTGTAGTCAAAAATTATCATAAATCAATTACTAATTGGAGCAACAAGAAACTAACAAGATTGATGCTAACAAGCCCTGAACATGGAAATAAAACAGCACAAAATGAGGACACTGGACATGCTAGCTAAAAAACAGATATATAGTTTCAGTAAAAAAAAAAAAAAAACTAAAAGGACGACAATTTACCAAAGTCACTGCATTAGAAAGAAGGAAAGACAGAGGATAGAAACTCTTCGTCCTCCGGAAAGATCTGCAAATTCTTCGTCTTCATAAAATAAGTAACAGCATCCTCATCAAAATCCATCAAGAATCCGAACTTTATGAGCTCGGAAAGTGTATCGATTTTATCCTCCTTCTCCCAAAGCATTCCTTCAGCTACCACTTTGGAAAACTTTGTTGCATATTCTAAAATAATCTTATACCCGCCTGACCTGTCGAGTTTCTGAGCAAAAAACTCTGAATTATGTCTCGCCCAACGCACCATTTGACTCGAACTAACTGTAATAGCATCGCCTGAAGTCATCTTCAAACTGTAGGTTTTCCTCATATTCTTTGGTGTCTCAAAAACTTTGACTTTGAGGAGCATTTTAACAGCTTCATGCCTGCGTTTTACTTGCATGTCGAGCGAGGGATCAGATAGATATCCTAATATGATCATTACAAGCCCTTTCACAATAAAAACATCCTTCAACTTGGCCTGCTTCAGTGATCCATAATCCACGGCAGATGAGTCTGATACTTCAACTGAATCTGATATGTTCCTTACTCCAATTTTGGAGTAGATATCAAAAAGCATCGCTCGTGGAATTGAAGGCTGGTTTACAGGACACCAGACAAAGAAAGAGTGTGGAGATGACTTTTCAAACAGATCTTTCAATAAAAGATCATTTGGGAGGAAAATATCCTGCTTCTTAAGCAGCAAAATATCACCCAAATCATTAGAAACTGCAGGGATTTTCGACACACTTTCAGAAATATGTTTCTTAGATTTCTCGCTCCAGTGCCGAATAACATGCACCCAAAAGGCACAACATTCATCGTGTGATATCAAATGTCTGGAATTTTCCCATTCCTTCCAAAGCTTGCAGTAATCGTCAGTTGACGGCGAAAATCTAACGTTGAAGGCTTTGGCGAAGAAAGAAAGCAACTCTGCCTTGTAATTCTTCTGATCCAGAACATGCAACCTTGAGCTGAACAGTTTTTTATCATCATGCAGAACGCATTCCTCCGGGGCTACCCACAAACCATCATTCGAGCTTGTCGGGATCCAAATACTCCTAACAGCTCCAGCTTCAGGATTCCAGTCAGTTTGACGCAGGAAGTCATATACATGCTCAATCTTTGCAAACTCAGTGAGGGATTTGATGTGACGTGCGAGTAGTGAGATTGCATCAGCACTAGACAGATCGGTGATAACTCCAATTGCAGAAAGCTCGCTCTTATAAGACAATATGCTTATCCCATAGTAATCTTCATCAATGAATGGCGCATCACATCTCTGCAGCGAAGACTTTTGCTCAGAATCATACAGCATGCACTCTTCTGGGGACATATAACCGAAAGTGGTCTTCAACCCCTTTGTCTTGTGAACTTCCTCCAGAAAAGTCTTGGGAAGAGGGTCTCGACCTTCTTGGAAGTTTCTAACACATTGTAGCAATGAGATAACACTTTCAGGTGTTATATCTCTAGGATCTTGGGGGAAACAGATACTAGAGAGAACAAAATGTGAACCTGCCTTGAAATCAATCACCACACCCATGCTACTCAGTTCATTTTTATACTCGTGTATACGTTTCCCATACCAGCTCTCCCTATCATCAAGAAAGGGAAGCAGCGTGACCCTAGAGATAGCTTGCCAATCTCCATCATACAAGATGCAATCCTTGGGGGACCTGCAGTCGCCAAGGCGAGTTCTTAACCATTTAGCTTCCCGAATGCACGTTCTGAGTTCAGAAGGAATTGAGCACTCTGCATCCATCAACTTTCTGTAACATGAGATGAGAGAGAGAGAATTGTCTTTGGTTATTGAATGAGTCAAAGCTAGAGCCTTGAACTTCTTAGACAATGCTTTAGTTGCATCATCAAATTCAACAACCACACCAATTTTCTTCAGAGTTTCTCTATACTCGAATATTTTGCTCCCATAAAAGCTGTCACCGATGTATGGGAAACCATCTAAGATCTGCAATATGCACCCCCATTTTTTATCATATAGGAAACATTCACGGGGATGCTTGAAGCCAACATTCGTCTTTATGCAATTAGCATTTCCCATTGCAGTGACGAGATTTTCTGATGAGCAAGAACAAATGCACTTGAGAGCAAAAATGAGATCGTCAGGCTTTAGATTATTCAAGCTTGCTGAAGGTTTAAGATGGTTGAGTACTATCCGGTAATTACCCTTAAAACCCACAATAATACCAAGTAGCTTGAGCTCTTCCTTGTATTTGAGAATATCGGCTCCATAGTATTCTTTATCAATGAAGGGAATCTGGCTGATTGCTGAAGCAGACTTCCAACTGTCGTCAAAGAGAACAGTTTCAGCTGGGGATTTGTCACCACACGATGTCTTTACCCATTTCCCCTCTTTTATACTATTGACAATCTCCTCCACCGAAAGATATTTCTCTCTCAAGAATCTGATGAAATTAAGCATCGCAAAAACCTTGCTTTTCGTCAAATTCTGCTGATCGGACAAAGACATGAGATGCTGCCCAATGAATTCACATGCTTGACTATATTCAAACATCACCCCTATCACTTCTAGTTCCTCTTGATAATCACTTAATTTAGAGCCATAATAGGACTGATCAACCAAGGGGATATCAACCATTTCGGAACCATTCTGCAGCAAACTCCCCCATTTTGAACTAGAATAAAATGATTGATTAGGTGGTCTATAAACAGGAGAGCCGCTCATTCTTACCCTCAACCAGCTTCCCTTCTTTATACAGCTCAAAAACTTTTCAGGCATTTTGAGTCCCTTAGATCTTAGCTTCCTAATCCAATCCAACAGCAAGAAAACATTTCCTTTTGTCAATGGCCCATATACTGTAGGGAAGGCAGCATCTGGAGGACACAAGTCAGGAATATCAGAAACACTGGCATGCCTAACAAGGAACTTAATCAGTTCCTTCTCTTGGGTAAAACGACCGGCATACTGCCCATAATGCAAATAATTATCAGATAGTACCACATAATCCTGGTCTCCCCAAGGATTAGAACCACCTATCAGCTCCACCCATTTGCTACCATTAGAAGGAACTAATACTCCCTTTCTTCTCACAAATACACCTCCATAACTGTTCACCAGTGGCATTGCAGCACATAATTCTTCTACCTCTAGCTTACTCAAATAACCATCTGTATACGAGTGATACAGAAAATGAGTAAAAGCAAATATCATCCTGCAGCTGTTATTGAGAGAGTTCTGAAGTAGAGATGCGTATTCATAGACACTAAGGGTCTTAACTTTCACATAATCTCTCAGCCAGATCAATACACCTTCCAGTTTTGAGCAACCCTTCTGCATCTTCTCAGGTAAGAAAAGTAGACCAGCCGCAGATCCAAATTCTTTGCTCCATTGTATCAACCATGACATATGATGCACATCTTGGGATCGACACAAAACTGGACCACTAAATTGATTAGCTGTTTCGTGTACGCTTAGAAGAGATAAGTCTCCTGAAGCAGCAACATACTTCAGGAGGGGTATATTTCTCATTGCAGATTTGTCGAAGTGTGATGACCAATTTGTCGCAATGAATTGAAGCAACTCAATATAAATGTCCTCCCCTACGCCCAAGACAAGATTACAACTCTGGATGCACTTTGGGTACCACTCATTGCCAACATACTTCACATCAAGAAAATTGAGCACATCATTGTATTTGTCTTGATCAAAAGAAGAGTGCAATATATGCTTTCCTTGAGATGAAAGATTGTGCAGTTTTATCCCTTCCTGCTTCGCCTTAAGCAATATCTTCCAAAAAGAACGATTTAGCCGGCAGACTTCCTGAGGTTTGTGGAATATCTTCTGGCTAGAGTGCGATTCAGATGGAATAACATTTTCTAGAAGCAGTTTTATTTTAATGGAGTCCCGGATCATATTCAACTTCTGGTGGCAGGAGGTGTTCAAAGGCAAGAAAGCAAACATGGATGCCAGGGTTGAAGCAGGCGCATCTTCTCTCGTTCTGACAAGAGAGACAAATGCATCGATAAAAGCAGTAGGAATGCAGTCAAGAATCCCTTGGTTCCATAGGTCATCCCACAAAATAGTTTCTCTTGATGATGGCAGAAGAAAATCTGCTTGCATGATAAAAGGAAAGTTTGTAACTGTTTCCGTAGGAAGGAATGCATAAATTCCAGGAGAGCTCATTCCTCTATTCAGACGCTTGCCATACGGAAAGGCCAATGTAATATGCCATTCCTCAAGTTCCCTTCTTTTGTCTACTTTGTTCTCCTTTTTGACAGGAAACTTCTGCCTCCACATAAAGTAGCCACATTCACCTTCAGACTCAACGCCTTCTTCTTCTGCCGTCAGATGAACAGTATATGACTCAGCATCAATATTTTTCTTTGCAACAAAATCTCGTTCAGTAGAGATAGAAATAGCTCGTATTGTATTCAGGGATGGATTCTCATTGTCTTCCTTAACTGAAAGACGCTTGATCTTCGAGAGAAACAAAAGTAGCTCAGGATGGAGACTTGAAAGCTGCTCCTTTACAGCTTTCATTTTATCCGCCTTCAAAGGCAATACTAGTGTAGTGGTTGGAAGGGTTCCATTACGACCATATACTTTCTGGATATCAAAGATGGAGGGATTGGTATCCACCCACTCAGGCACTATGTACGCAATATCACACTCTGGACAAGGTACTTCACTGAATCGGATTTGGTAGCCGTTACTAAAAATATAAGGATGAGCTGTTAACAGAAACACACTCTTGAACCCAATACCTGAGCGAAAGACCACATCGATTTCATTAAAAATAAGCGCCTTGGAAATAACACACAATTGTACAAGTAATAATTCAATTATGGTTAGCTTTTGATACTACTGTGCAAAAGGTATTACCAAGCAAACATTAAAAGCTTATATCCTTTACTGTCTTGTGGATTGAAACACTTCTAGTAGGTAAGACTGCATTAACCCAAATTATCTAAAACGATCTACCAGCTTCATAAGCATGACTGTAGGATAATAAACACTTTTTCCATCTTATTACAATTATACATCACATGTACAAAGACAAAACTCCTTTAACACTGGAGCTGAATAAATGGTAATATCATTTAGACATCGAAATGAAAATTTAAGTGAGTCAAAGCTCATGAATCAACTATAATCGCCTAAATTCTACTAATATATGGACCAGTAATCCACTACATGTTTCATACAAGTGATCAGTGATACTTTGATGAAGGAGCCAGATTTATAACACATGCCTTCTACGGATGGGAGGAGAATGAACTAGAAAGCTTAAGAATTGCATGGTAATACTTCAGTGGACGTCACATAAATTGTATCTGCCTATGCCACTGAACTTATTATTGTTACTACTACCAGAACAATTATGCTCTCAATGGCCACATATTATACTCTAAACCAAGATTATAGGACTCCTGTTGCAGTTTAATGTTGCCACATAAATGAAGTATATTCTAAATGACTCAAAATGATCCAACATATAAAGTGATCACATTACAATGTACAATTTTGGATTAGCAAGAGGTACCTTTTTCTCCAATATATCCGCATTTGCGATTGCCAGCCTTGGTAGAATCACCAACATTGCAAATTGATTCCATGTTTTTCCTAGAAAAGCCCTTCTCATTATTGAAAATCAACAATGTAGCAGGAGCTCCTGTGGCTGTGAGATCACGAGACGTTATCAAGAACTCCAATGATGGCTCAACTCCTTCAGGGTAAACATTATCTTCAGCATTCTGCATCATAATATACAAGTATCAAATAATTGCTCAATATGAGAGGATTACATTACAGCATAAAGCTAAAAAAAACGTTAAGTCACATTTTATACTGTTAAAGTTATACTGTTATACACTAGGGGATGACTAATTATACTACATACATTACGAATTAGACACCTTTTAACCTAAAAAGATTGCTAATACTACTACTTTATTCACCTCTTAGCAATAAGAGCTATAGAACCATCTTATTTTCCAAAAATTCCAACTTCCACACTACTTCATCTGAATATAGTTAATTTCATGTGATCTTATCTAATTTGATTGTATTATGAAATG
Organism: Beta vulgaris subsp. vulgaris; assembly: GCF_026745355.1. Taxonomy (NCBI): domain Eukaryota; kingdom Viridiplantae; phylum Streptophyta; class Magnoliopsida; order Caryophyllales; family Amaranthaceae; genus Beta; species Beta vulgaris. The sequence goes on from NC_079206.1 coordinate 48,986,149, forward strand.
ACATTTCTTTCTAGATGAACATCAAATCTGTTTTTCCTAGTTCAGTTTGTTGATGTGATTTTTCCAAGTTTCCATCCCATTTAAATAATTTTTCCAAGCCAGAAATCCTCGTTAATTAAAACTTACTAAAAAAAAATTAACTTATAAGAACCAAATCCTAGCACATCCCCAAAAATGCACTATGTGCCCACCTTTAATAAGTAAATTACCGGTTTATCTCCGTGATGAACGAAGAGTGTACAAAGTGGAATTGGTGTTGATAAGTCTTAAAGTTATAAATTTTATCAAACACCCGAGTGTAGCAGGAGTATGATATTGTTCATTGTTCATTTCAAATAATACAAATGTGCAAAATGTATGTACTAAAAAGTAGAATTTCAAATAAGCAAATAAGCAAAATCAATTTTAAGTGTACCATTTACATGTTACACACGGTATATTATGAATTAACTCGTCTAAAATTAGCCTAAATACTAGTAAAAAGCAAACAAAACACTTTACTTATTTGAGAATATTAAAGTAAATCGAACTTCTCAAAGAAAAAGATAACTTGTAACGTGTACTAAGTATATTAGCAAAGTCTCCATGGTATATTTTATATTTTGCTCATTTGAACAAAACATGTGACCAATGTGCAAAAAAAATATTGTACTTGAAAGCACATAGTTTTCATGTGTCCAAGATTATAAACACATAAGAATTTGCCATGTATTAGTCACATTCTATTTACAAAATGTGTTTGATAAACAATATTGGTTTGTCACAAAGATAAAACGGGGTAAGGCTCTAACACTGTACTTGCACAAGTGACTATTTGCAAAGAATAATTTGGAACACGAACTAAAATCTCTATTAAGGAAAACTTGAGGATTTCGATGTCTCTCAAATATCTAAAATATTACTATGTAATTAATACTTAAATTATTTTTAGTGATTGAAACAAATTTTTTAAACTATTTTTTCTACTAATTTTTTTTTTTTTTACATCAATGCACACTATATAGGACCAGTTAACATAAGCCAACAGAGTAGGAAACCAGAGGATAATTACACGCTAGCAGAGCACACTATTTTTTTAACTCCAGCTCCATTTTTACCCTCCCTATATCTATATCCCTACCCTTCATGAAAGTAGTTATTCTTCCTTTATCCACTTACAATATCTTTTTAAACAATAGATAATTGTAAAACGAAACGCAGTATAGTTATTCTATGTGAATTTATGTTTCTATTGGAATTAATTTTAGAATGGCTACAACAAAATTGTAATCTAAGCCATTATATTTTAATCTCGATCTATATATATATAGATCCTCCGTTTCTTTTTAAGTGAGTCATTTGCATAGTGTTTACTATTCGCAGTTTAAACTTTAATTAGCTTTGGTGATTTACATTTTAGGAAAAACATAGTCATGTAGGATCTTGTTACATTCGTCAGAATGTGAATTTTTTTAATATATTAATGGTTAAAATAAACGGAGGAAGTATATATATATATATATAATCTAAGATAATGTTTGTCATGATGTCATATGTATTTTCTCCTCCTCCACATAATCAAATAATAAAAATGTTTATTTCAAGACTCAAACTCTACCTCTCATTTGTTATGCTAAAGCACTAACCAACTCCACTACAATACGAAAATTGGTTTTTTGGGGGGGAATCATTTAAAGACGAGATAATATCCTATTTTTGAATACTTCAAATGCAGAATCCGGACGTATTGTTGGTGACACCAACGTAAATTTTTTGAATGTTTTTAAATAATTGCTATTGCTACTATTTTATCGTAACCACTCAAACAAACAAGGGTTGAGATGGTTTGAGATTAAGGAATTTCACCACTCAAAAAACTCCCATCTATTGGTTTTTTGTTTAACTTAGTAAATTTTCTACAAATAATTTTCTACAAAAATGTGTAAATGATCATATTATAAAAACCCTATTAATTGACATCAAAATGAAAGAAAAACTGCACAGAAAAAAGAAACTAAAACCGAAAACGCAAATGCATATAAAATAATTAATTAATAAGAAAAAAAAACCTGGATTAATTCCATGAGAAAATGAACATCCTTAGAATAAAGTTCAGCAGAGAGATATTTAACAGCCATTCTTAATGACTGACTGAGAGGATTTTTGCGAACACCAATCCAAAATCTGTTTTTCCTAATCTCTTCAATGTGTTGTTTTGCGGCAGCCACAGCCATTGTTGGACTTTTTTTCACAATTCTTCCTCTAAGAATATCAAAATGAATGAATGAAAGAAAGAAACAAGAGTAAAATTATGTGGAAGTGAAGTAGAAAGAAAAAACAGAGTTTTGCTTATTTTAAGCAAAAAGCAAGAAAATACTTAGGGAGGAAGGAATTTTTAATTGTGTACGAGAAGGAACTTTGCATGGCCTTTGAGCAGTAATTAGTCCATCGGATCTCGCCTTTGCAACTTCCAATTGGCTTTCACACTTTAATTTTTCTCGTTTTCAACTCGCATACTAATAACTCCCCTTTTCATAATATATAGTGCTTGTATTTTTTGATGATCCAAAATATTGTGTTTATTTCTTTTTTATCAATTTGTTTGAATTAAATATTCTTCATTTTTATATAAAATTTTCCAAAATACCCTTATCTTTCTTTTAAAATATGTGTCCCTATTTATTGTTTTGCATTATTTCAATGAATATTTATTACTATTTCATTTTATTTTAAAGGAAAAAGAAGAAAAAAAAAACTAGTCCCAAAGCAAAAATACCCAATAAACATTTACTTAAATAAATGTTTTTGTAAAATCCTAAAACTTTTTTTTTTTTAATTCTTGTGAAAAATGAGAAGTGAACGTTATATTATAAGGGTATGTTCGGCAAAAGTAGTTGTTGGGTAGCTGTTGGTTGTTGGAGGAACTGTTAGCTGTTCGGGTAGCTGTTAGCTGTCGGTTAGTAGCTGTAGTTGTTTACAATATAAGTGTTCGGTAAAAGTAGCTGGTATGCTTATATATGATAAAAATAACATATTTTTTAATTATAATATTAATTATAATTATATGATTAATTACTATATGGTTAAATCAAATGTTTATATTATGAACACAATGCATTATTTTACTTTTCATAACAAATAAATTTTAGTTGGATTTTACGACTCTTAATATAGTATTCAAATGTATACACTTTATAAAAAACTAAAACCATCTTGTAATGAATAAAATATGAAAAAATTAATATTATTTCGAATAATTCAATAATGTTGTCTAGCTCTCCAAATAAATTTAGCATAAATTTAAAATGGATTGTGAAACACTAAAATAATAAAATGGCATTCATATGCATTAACTAAAAAGCAAAAATAGTCTTCATAAGGAACACATTCTACAAAAACTAATATCCTTTACATTAATTTACTTGGCTACGTTTAGCTAGCCATAAAGATTCCGCTATACAATCACGAATAATCTACATTTCAGTAGAGCTTCCCGTTCTAATTCCACCATCTGAAGTAACATGAACATCAGAAAGCTCCGACGAGGGTATAAAATCAGGATACTCCTCTAAAACTCTAAAAAGGGGGTCATTGGGTGAATATATTCTAATATAGTTATGCAATACAAATGTAGCAACCATAATTTGTATTTGTGTCTCAACATTATATTGTGGCATGTTAGTAAGTACTTTCCACCTCTGCTTCAGGACTCCAAAACATCTCTCAATGCAACTTCGAAAAGATGAGTGCCAGCGATTAAAAGTTTCTCGATCATCTCGTGGAGGTGTGTGTTTAAATTGTTCTAGATGGTACCTTTTTTTGGGATATGGTACCAAATAACCCTTTCGATCTGGATACCCTTTATCAGCCAAGTAGTACTTACCTACATGAAAATTTGATTGAAGAAAAAATAATTTATTAGCATGTAACACATACTATATTCCCAAATTTGTAAAATTATATTCGAAACATAAAAATGATTTGTAAATAAAAAATACCTTCAGGTGGCTTAGGAAAATTTAGTTCTAGAGTTTCAATCGCATGAAGAAAAACTCGAGTATCATGTGCTGAACCTTCCCAACCCGCCGATACAAATGTAAAACACATCAAAATCACAGACAGCCATTACATTAAATGTGGGAATTCCTTTCCTTCCTCTATAAGGCATTTGTTGATCCTCAGGTATACATGCTGTTATATGTGTACCATCTATACATCCAATACAATCCTTTAAGAATATCATATAAATCCCATATTAGACATATATAAACATTATAGTTTTATACATATATAGGACACAAATAGAAACCTTAAATAAAATGTACCTTAAAAAATGGCATATATCTTTTATCTTGAGCTATTTTTGCAGGCACACTTGTGAAATCGGGATCATAAGGCTTTATAATATCATGTGCAAGACTCTTCACCTTTCGACAAGAAATTGAATTAAGAACTTCATGAATTGCTCTACTAATAGAATCACCAGAACGTTGAAAACGCTCACCAAGAACTCTATTTGAGGCACTTTGAGCAATTGCGTACAAAAATATGCCGACTTTCTCGAAAATAGGCATGTTACTACTAGCTTTCAACCCATAATTTAATGATAAGTCCTTACATAATCTCAAAAATAATTGAGGCTCCATCCTAAATGCATTGACACATCGAATAGGGTGTCCATTTATCACTTCTTTCATCCACATCTCCCCCGTTAAAATTGAAGTCATGCAAGGTTCCTTGTAAATGTACTTATAATAATATATATGTAACTATTAGAGACATTGTGTACGCTATTGCAATACACATTTTGCGTTTTCTTTCGACATTCATATTATGTTGAACCTGTCAATTATGAAGCAAATAAATCACAATTATATGCACCATAAACAAAGATTTTAGTAAATTCATATGAAATATAAATTCAACTACATCCTCAAAAGAAAAAAAATACAAGAAACTTATTATCCATACACTTCAAACACAATAAAAACATGTAAAAGCAAATAAGAAATTAGTCTTAAACTATAGAATCTTCAATGCTTGTTTTTCTCGTTAAGCAAGTATCGCAACCACTTAACCCTAGTTTCATCATCCTCCATACTAAAGAAGAATTCCTACTACTGGGATCCTGAATTACAGTAGTAGCATAAAACCACAAATCACTACATTTTTCTAATTCGTAATTTTCTACCATACGATTAAGAATTTTCATTGCTACAGGGATTGTGGACATAGATGGATCAATGCTATCAATAGAGCTGCTTTTACTCATAAGTTGACAAATTGTGACATGTCGCTTATTTCCTTAGCCAACATGGCAGATCCAGCAGACTGCCTTCTTGCACGCTTCAATGGTACACTATTCTGCTTTGTCATAGGTTGCTTCTTAGAAGAATGCATGTCATTATCTGCACCTTCACTAATTACTTGTGAACCACCTCCTCGATTACCTGAGGTGGCACCATTTCTTGCTTGTTCCACAAAATTTCGAAAAAAGTTCCCTTCATCTAATAATTCAGTTGTAAAATCATCAACTCTACGATTTTCTACAAACTCTTCCTCAGTATTTTCATTCCCTACTGTAAGGTCTTCAATGTGGTCCATTGAGGGTACATAAACATTTTCACCCGTTGCATACGAGTCTCCAAATAATTTATCCCAATTAGTTTAAGAGTTGAGTTGACACCCCGTGTCGAAATTTTTTAATATCTGGATTTTCCTACAAAAATAAACAATACTTGTATTAAATTCTACTAATTGTTATCCTAGTGTTGTTGAAAATTATATTACTAAAAATCATTATGTATAATAAATATTAACGCACCTTCATTTTTTTTTTTGCCGCCACTCATCTGATGCATCAATTTTTCCAGAATTTGGATCCCACCCGATACCAGTTTCCGAATATTTTAATTTAGTCCAATTACGCCAATCTCTTCTCATTGCATCATATTTATGCTTGCAACTACTCAAGTTACTAAATGGACGGCCAATTTTTTTTTCCACGTCTATTTGGATTTCCTTCCACTTGAAACATTGTGATCGACCATTGTCTTTAATGAATTGAAGGCATACTTCATACAAGATGATAGTGTCCTCATCAGTCCACTTAAATACCTCTTTCGTCCCTTCTTTATTACTAGATGAAGCCATCTACGTATTTAACATAACCATGAAGAATATAAAATCTTAATTACCAAGCTAATTAATAGCAACAATAATAATAGAAACAAAGCAAAATTATTGAAGGAAACAAAGAAACCAAGCATAATTGAAGTCAAGTGGGTCGTGAATCAAGTTATACCACAAAGTGACCCATAGGTTTGAAATACATCAGAATATAGAACTATGCATCTACACTCAGACTTCTCTACGAAAATTTGGCCGAGTAAATCAACTTTGGTTCATAACATCTTTTTTGGATGTTTAATCACGAATGTTGTATAGTATTAAATTACAAATGTTGTATAGTATTATTGTAACGCCCCGACTACTAACTCATGATATAAGATAATCTAATTAGCAGCGGAATACCTATTTAGTCGAGGCATTACTGCCGCACCTTCGATTAGGAAGGTGCAAGGCTACAATCATAAAGCATATCTAAACATTAAGAGATATAATAGTGACAACTTAGACATCTTATATTATAATAAAGTAGACAATGTTAACGTTTACTGGACATAACACGATAACTTATATTAAAGCATATGGTCTTACATTCTAGTTAAGTTAACCTTACAAGTAAGTAGCACTAATACTAGATGATTTAATAAGGTGGTAATCCTTGCCACTACGCAGTACCATCGTCCCCAGCAGTACCTAAAACATAAATACAAAACGTTATGAGCCGAGGCTCAGTAACAAGCTACTCTAGCAACGTAAATTCATTTCAACTCATTTTATTTGTAAACAGGGGGAAAGAATAACTCAAACATTTGTCGAAAATACCGATCATTCAGCTTTACCTTTATAAATCATTAATCCTTTTATTTATTTTTTTCTTACTTTGGTTGCTGCAAAATCAGTCAGCTCTGGGACGTCTCCCAGCCATGTGCATGCACCACTGTGCAAGGACCTGTGTCCCGGGCATTACCCTACACCAGTAACGGGCCAGTGCCCTAATAAACAGTAACGGGCCAGTGCCCCAGTAAACAGCTCGGTACGTATACGACCGCCAATCAGCTCAGCAAACCAGTTCTTTCACTTTACGTTATCATGTTCCGTAATTTTTATTATTCATAGGTGATAATCATCAGTCATTCATCTCAGCTCTACCTCAATGATTAAGGTAGCAAAAATCATTTTATATCATATCGTCTTTTCATAAACCATAGCTCATGATAATCCATCCAGTTCATAAACTCATAAAATGTACTTACAAATAAATCATAGTAGTCATCCCGCAACTCAAGAATAAACATTTTGATAAACTTTTACTAAATCACATTGTCCTCATGTTCATAAAAACATTTAAAGGGAATTGCGGGTACTAGCAGTAGATGTTACCTTGATTGCAGAATAATAATAATAGTCCTCTTCTTATGTCCTTGATATCGTCCTTACTGAGCTCCGAGGAACGAGTTCTTTTAAGTTTCAAAACGAGTATTTTTATAAGTTAGAAAATTAATAGAACATATTAGTATTAGTGCTCTTTAAGTGTGATTCTTAGTTTACAATATTATTTATGTAAGTTATATATAATCTAACTTATTTCGCGGTTACGTAATACGTTGAAGTTATACTAGCTTATCCGAAAATCTTTATACTTAGTTCCATTGATATTATTTAGAAATCAAATTAAAAGTATCACTAATCCTTTAGTCGTATTACTATATTTTAAGCTTATAAATTAATAGTTGCATATTCATATAAAGGAGTTACAAATTAAAATTATGAGTAACTATATAAGGAAAATACCTACTACAACATTCCTTGCCTAATTTCTCATGAATTGTTATTATTACTCTAATAACCACTAATGAACTAAATACAAACTCATTTTTAAGTGTTCCTAATATTCAATAAAGAATTCAGATTATAAGAACTAGAAGGTAATTAGTTTAAGATAACATTTTTAATTAACCCCTAACATAAATATTAACATAACTATTTAAAGGTTTGATTTAAACAAGTAATTTAATTAAGCCCACAAAACAGTCCACTTAAGTCCCATAAATAAACAAGCATCCATTGAAACAAGTTGGTTTAAGTAAGGTAATCAGATTTTAGGCCCACTTAGATTAATGAGTAAAAGTATTAGGCTTTCCTTAAAATATTTTAACCCAGAATTTTAGATAGAAGAATAAAAGGAGAGAGGGTGAAGTACCTCTGCTCTCTTGGAGCAGGGACGAGCGACAGACAAGGGGGCTCGGAGCTCCGGCGAAACCGAACAGCAGCTCGCGGTGGTGTGGCGCAGCGCGAACGGTCGGCAGTTTCCTCGAAGCTTCGGTGGCGGCGGAAGATACGAGCAGCAGCAGTGAGCAACGCACGAACCAGAGGAGTGGTCGAAGAAAGGAGGAGAGAGAATGTTCGTGCAGGGATTCGAAGGCGACGACTGAGTGCGCGAGAGGGGAGAGGGGACTGGGCAGTTGGTCGGCAGCGGCTATGCCTGTTCGGCGGCAGAAAGGGCGAGAGATGATGGGTCGTGGTGTTGCGCGGTTCGCGAAAGAGGAGAGAGAGTGGTCGTGCAGGGAGAACGACGAGGAAGAGGTGTGGCGTTGGCTGGTGGTTCTTGCTGGTGGTCGGGAAGTGGAGTTGTGGTGGTTGTTGGGTTGTTGTATGGTGGTTGTAATGGTGGCCGAAGACAGAAGAACAGAGGAGTTGAAAGATTTGAAAACTTTTGTTTCAAATTCTTTTAGTTGATGTAAACTTCTGAATTGTTGTTGTTGATTTTGTGATTCTAAAACTCAACCATTCCTCCCTATTTATAGAGAAACTTCCATCTCAGTAGATGAATTTCAGAATTTTAAATTACCAAAACCATTCAAGAAAACAAATGGCTAAATTCAGTAGTTTTGAGAAAAACCAGTGGTTTAAGGGTGGTTGAGAGATTGAAAGCTCAATTAAATTTACTGAGATAGTTTTTGACTTGTTGAGAAATCTCCATTCTTGTCCTTCCACGTATGGAGGAGGAAGAAGATGGAGTTATTGCTCCCTTGTGTTTTATTTTCTGATTTTTGGAGAAGAATAATGCTAGGCCCTTTTTTTTTGTTTTGTTTGGGCCTCAAAGGATTTGGGCATTGGGACCATCAGAATTTTTAACCTTAAGTCCTACATTATTTACAAGATTGATGCTAAATTTAGTAACTTAATTTATGAGCTTCATTAACACAAAATTACCAAACAAAATAACTTAGAAATTAACTTCCAAATTACTAAATTTGGATCGTTTTTAGTTGATTAATTATGATTAGTTATTAATTAAATAATATTAAAACTTGGGGATATTACAATTATAAATGAAAAATGTTGTATATAGAAAGAAGATATCACCAAAGCTAATAAATGATGGTGATACATTGATTGTCATACAAATGTTTTGTTATTTCATATACAACATTTTAACTCAGAATAAAACATTTGTTTTCCAATGAATCAAAAGAAAGATATTAACGAAGAAAAGTTCATAATCATTCTGAATCGTGAATTTCACGCCCATAATCTCGACTATTCAAAATTTCATCTGTAGCATATGAAGTTAGGCAGTGAGATGTAACTATTTAACCACAAACATCAACCAAAGAAAAGGGATAAGCCTCAAGTATTATAGCTAAGAGAAATTATCAAGGCTATTGTAACTTGAAACAATGATCGAGATCTAATTCAAATTATTGGATACTCAGATAAAGAATACCCAAATATGAATATAGGACCAGATATCAGATTTTCCCGAAAAGATACTCTGAAGTACATAGTCTACATAATATTGCGAGGAGGATAAGAACAAATCTTACTTAAAGCAAATTTAAGCATATTAATCAATCTCAAAGCAACACAAACAAAGCACTAGGGTATATAACCCACTTCAGATACTGAGTACTAGAAACATATTTTGAATTTTCATCTCTGAAACAGCAAAATATCTGCTCTACATTCCATAAAGGTAAAAAAACAGGTACTCTGGATGTAAACCAGAATGAGTGGATCATAAAATCATGTCATGTTAAACTTCACTCTTGCATTTTTATCTAATTGTGCTTTTCGAACGAAAATCGATCATCAAAAGCCAACCATCAACAACAAGCAAATACACCTTCTCCTGGAATCAAAGTTACTCAAATTCTACATTTCACAAGCTCCAAAATAGCATGTCATTCGAAATCTTTCATTCCATAAACTTAAACATAATATTACAGCAATTCAAAATTTCTTGTATCTGGATCTAGAGGACCACAACCATCTGTTTTTTGACTGTCAGTATAGCAGGAGAGTTTTGGAGAGGCTCAAGAGTTGGGTTGGAATTGGTGGAAGGACAACTAATGTGCAGGGGATCACTAAATGGATTATGAGAGGTGGCGCTTCAAAATTTCAGAAGCAGGTGATGCTTACTGTTATTAGTGCTGCATTTACAAAATCTGGTGGACTAGAAACATGGTAATATGGCAGCAGCAGGTCTTAGGTGCAGAGAATTCAATTAATTTTGTTCAACAAATTGTATTGGAAAGAGTGTATAGCATTTTGCCTAAGAAAGTGTCGAAAGCAGATAGAAGTTGGTTGAGGAATTTGAGTCTGAATGTATGTAACTAAACTGTCTTAGATTTGGTTGTATGGTTTTAGTGAAGTTTGAAATGAACACCTTTTCTTATTGAGCAAAAAAAAAAATTTCTTGTATTACTAAAGTAGCTTCGAATATAAATAGTCCAAAGCAGACAAATTAAGCTAATAACAGCAGCTCATTAATACAAAAACCAATGACTTCAATTTCCTCAAAATCAATCAAATTGAGCTCAAGTGAAACACCTAAAACAAAAACAAAAAACCCGAAATTCTCACAACTAAAACCCAATCAAACCCATTCTTTTCAATTCAACTATTAAAATCATACTCAATTAACAACCAATCAAACCAAAATCATATGAACCCCCCCCCCCCCCCAAAAAAAAAAAAAAACAAAAAAAACTACAAACTTACAGTAGGATTAAGAAAGGTAAAAAAAAAATGGAGGTGAGAGAAAAATAAGAGTGTAATGGAGAGAGAAAGAAATCCTAAGTCAAAGGATGTAAAATAAGGGAAAGATAAATCACATACCTTTGTTTCAGGCGATTGAATTGCTTGTGATAATTACCAACACAATTGCAAATGGAAGAATCTGCATAATACAAAAAAAAAAAAAAATTAAAAAACTCAATCATACAATTAAACAAAATGGGTGAGAACGATGAATTATAGATTTACCTGAGGAAGAAATATGTGGATGTTACTGTTAATTCCCATAAAACTTATAGAAACCCAGTATATATATTTGGGGGACACTCATCAAACCTAGAATATCACGCATATTATGTTAATCCCAAATTTTCATCCATAAAAAGTGGGATTTTTTCCAAATATATTGTTCAAGGTTTTAGAGAGATGTTGCATCAGCTATGGACGTGTGGAGATGAGTACCAGTCTTCCTGAATTATTCCTGAATTGTCGCCCTTTTTTTTTCTTTGGAAAAATAAGAAAAAACAGTAGAACGCTATTTGTGAGACTGAACGCTATATCTATATATATATTTAAAGTAGAATCCTTCAGGCCACGTGTCGTTCTGTTATCGATTTCAATCCTACGTGGCATGACGTGGCATGCTCCTTTGATCAGTATTTTTTTGAAGCTCAATTAGAGTGTCCACGTGTCACACGGATGAAAGAATATCAAATTCACGTCAATTAAGGATTTTAATTGATACGTAATCTACATAATTAAGGAAACGTTTAATCTAATAGCGTAATCTACGTAATATATGGCAACCAAATTGCACGTTTATATTCACGTGTCAGCTTCGAAATCAAAGAATATCAAATTCACGTCAATTAAGGATTGTAATTGATACGTAATCTACATAATTAAGGAAACGTTTATTCCAATAGCGTAATCTATGTAATATATGGCAACCAAATTGCACGTTTACATTAATAAAACTGTGAATATCAATCACGATATTAATTGCTACATTTTCGCATCAATCAAGGAATCAATTAAGGAAATTTGAATATAAATTACGGTTGTAATTGATACCAAACCAACCAATTACTCTAATATTTGGTAAACAATTTTACATTACAAATAAATAAAAAAACATTATATTGGTAATTATACTTGGCCATATTTAGTATAAATATCAATGGTTCATTGGCCTTTGTCTCACTACACCACACCATAACCCAAACTTTCGTAATTTTTACAATTAAAAGAGAGTCCAAATGACGTTTTTTGGATGGTCATGGCACACCAGAAAACATTTTGTTCGTTTCTTATTCATGCGCTTTTATGAGATTAGTTTCAAAAAAATACTAAATCAAAACCAATCTAATAACCATAAACGTGATATGTCTGTAATTGAAGATGTAATTCATGAAGTCCCATGTGAAGCACAATGCGCCTCAATTGAAGATTCTGCGTGTAAACCAAAAACGTGTGAAGATACATGGCATCCAAAATTGGCACATTCTAATTTCTTTGATGTTGATGCAATGGTGTTAACACTATTTCGTTCGGGTCGTCTTTTGAGTCATAAAGTATCAACTGAATTCACGCATGATATATGTTGTGATTCGCCTATATAGGATACTATAGAAGACGTTTGTTCATCAAAACCTAGGTTTAGGGTCTACTTGGATTGTGATAACATGATGTTGTACTACCTACACACTTTACCTCCAAGGATTCATAAAGTGTGCCATGAGTGTTTTGAAGAATTGAATTTGGTCGACGGAAATCTTCTTCAATTAAGTAGAAATAAAACTTTGTTGTATTATATTGCAAAGAATGATTAGCAACTTGTCTTACATACTCTTTTATATTAATGTAGTATGTTAATTTTCTTAATTGAATTACAAAATAAGTGCAATTAGAGTTGTACTATTTATTTGTCAATCTTAATATAAAAAAAAAAACGTGTTTGCTATTATAACTCACGGTTGGTGATTAATACATGCAATAAATTCAAGCTTTTAAATACCAACCAATGCATGCAAGCCATTAAATATTATCTACCACCTAATGCATGCAATACATTAAATGATATTTTTTTGCCTATAAAATAGACTTGAAGCTACCGGTTTTCATTACCCTCTTGCTTCCAATACATCAAAATCTGTTTTTAAATTTCCAAGCTAAGTATCCTTCTAATTTCTGAAAAAACAACTTATTTTCCAAATGGGTCCTAAAATTGCAAAACATGTCAATGATATTAATGAGTCTATGATGGAATTTTTTGAAGCATGGTCTGCCATTTATGTGCAGATTGCGAATTCTCTAAAAGCACTAGAGAAATTAGAAGAAGAAGAAGAAATGGAAACCATGGTTATGTTGGTATGATTATCTCCTTTCGTAATAAGATTGAACTTGCAACAATAGAAGCAAAGGAAAGAGTTCAGTATTTGGATTCCCTAATAAATGATTAATGTACTTAAACGTGTGTAACAATTGGGGATGAAAAGATGAGATGATGTCTTGAAGAATGAAGTATTCAAGTTTTCTCATGTATTGTTTTGCATTTTCGTATTAAATATGTATTACATATCTCTATTTATTTTTCATGGTCATGAATTTTGTTTAGTAAAGAAAAAGTCTTGCAGTACATGACTAAATTGCTTAAGTGGAATTTCATAGTAATTAATTTGTGAATGTTTGTATTAAATATGTATTATGTATGTCTCTTTAGTTATCATGGTCATGAATTAAGTTCAATCAAGAAAAAGTAAAATATAATGCATAATTTTTTTTTTTCGGATCTATAAAAAAACGTGACTACCATCTATATCTAACATAATTATTTTGTATATTTCGATCTAACAATGAACATATCACCGTGGGATACTCTTATGTGTGTTAAAGATTTTGATTTGATTTACCTTTTAATATATTGATTCGTTACCAAACATATGCATTAAAACACTAATAAAAAACATTTATATTTAGCAGTTTAGAAACGAAATATTCCAGTGAATTTTTTATTGATTGATTCCGAAATTAAGTGATTTCAAGAGACACATACTTTTATTTGTGGTATTGTTTGTCTTATATATATTGAACATACAAAAAAGTTGTTTTTTTATTCTCTTTTGTGAAATGGATCCTCATGTCAATAAGGTGCGAAAAAATGAATTCACACTGCTAAATTCTTTGAAAAGGCAAGTTCACGTTGAAAATAAGGAAATAGGTATATATATACTGCATTTTTTTTCCACACGTTTCTTTGTTTTTTTTTTAAACTTAATTTTTTACATTCTTATAAAACATTCTAACAAAAATAAATTCTTTTTCCATTTTTAATCACAGTATAGTTTTAAAAACAAAACATAAATTTGTTCCATGCATGTTATGTAAATACGAAATCTATATCTTATATCTGAATTATGATAATTCTCTTTTTATTTTTTACAAATATATATATATATATATATATATATATATATATATATATTTAATTTTAGATATATAGATATTATCTAATGTTATAAATTATTTTAAATATTTTTGGTTACTGTCGATTAATTTATGTAGTTATCCATATAAAGTTATTTTCGATATCACAACAATATAGAACTATCAATTTTCGCCTCTTTGTTCTATTTGGGTTTTTCATAAATATATATATGCATGTGAAATAGACAATCTTCGTAAATGTGTAATTCTTAAAAAATGACATGTTAGGTGTTGTTGGAGTACTCATCTATATGGGACGTGTTCAATCAAAAATTAATCGACAAAGCAACAAACAATATATCATACTAATTGACAAGAGGTAGTTTTATAATTTTGTGATTTATATTACATGTAATTGTAGTTAATTTTTTCTTTTGCCATAATCAATATATTGATTCGTTGTTTCAACTTATATCAGTTATACTGCTATGAAACTGTGCGTTGTCGACAATTGTTTTGACCATTTAGAACAATTACGTTCTGACATATTACAAGAAGCTATGGTTGTTTTAGCAAGAGGATTGGTTTTGAAAAATGACGACGGTAAGCATGAAGATTGTATTGTTTAGGTAACATATGTTTACAATCTGTTTTTAAAATACTTTTGTCTTTGTACTACATTTCATAGGCATTTATTTGCAATCCGTCGAAAACACACAAATCATGATCAATCCTAGGACAAAGATTGCAAGCAAGCTAAAACAATGGTAAGCTACTATGTATACTTACATGCAATTGGATCATTTTTACATCCATGCGCAACTTAACGTGTTCGCTTAAATACATGTTTTAATTGCATTAATTAGGTTTCGTAACGATCAATTTGTTCGACACAAGACAATATGGATAAATAAGAGTTCTCTTCCGCTCAATAGATTACTATGCATCTCAAATTCCCTGCGTTTATCCATTTCTGAGTTTCACAACTACAACGGAGTATGTCCTATCTGATATTTACTTTTTAATATCTTATATTTGTTCGTTTATATTTATATTAATATGTAAATGAAATTCATTATTTCATTGTAGGGATGCAAGTGTAGGGTTGTTGGGAGGATAGATGATATTTATAAAGTAAATAGTTCGGATTCTCTACTCATACATATCAAAATTAAGGATATAAGTGGGTCATTAAGTGTTGGACTATCTCACAAGCAAATATGTTTTATATTACAATTGTCCACTCTTGAACTACCAAAACGAACTGAAGAGGTATGTATGTTAATATTTGAAACTTCTAGGATAAAACTTTGTAATATAAATTTCGCATTATCGCTAATGAATGTTTTTTGTAGGTTAAATACATGGACAACCTAAGGAACAAACTGTTTTCTCACATTGGAGATGCATATGTTTTCGTACTTGAAGCGACATTGCTATGTTTTAAATCTAAAGTTCATGAAGTTGTGGATGTTACACACGATTACTGGGCGGAAGAGTGTGCTTATCAATTTACTTGCAAGTTGCCTACTTATAGCAAACAAATGGATCACAAAATATAATTGTTATGTATTTTATTTGTTTTTTAAATTTTGTTATTTACAGAGTGTATACATTAAACTGTAAGTTTACTACTTTTTGTTATGCGTTATTAATTATGTAATTCCACCACTTCGTTTATTTCTTAAATCATAATAGAATGAAAATTTAATATATACCGGTTAGAAAATTAATTTATTACCAAACACTTAAAATAACAAACTAAATTATTGCAATAATTAATTTTGGACATATATATAAAACAACCATATACAACTACTAATCACGTTTTTAATAAAAAAAAAAATAGTAACTGGCGTCATTTTTTTTAATGAATTCAGTAGAATTTCCTATATTAAATAGTGCACTAATTGGGATATTTTTAGATTTGACAGTTACGAAATTTTGGTATGTGTTGTCAATAAGTAGTGACTTTCCATATATACAAAGATTATTGCCAAAAGACACAGCCATTTATAACAATGTAAATATATATAATATATATACAGATTAATATATACCGGTTAGAAAATTGATTTATTACCAAACATTTACATTAATAAAGTAAATTATTGCATTAATTAATAATTTATGTATATTTCAAATAACTATATACAATCATTAGTCACGTTTTTTAACAAAAATATAAACTGCCGTCATTTTTTTAAAATGAATTTCCTACTAATTCCAATATATTAAAATAGTATTAATTGGGATGTATACATATATTTGGCAGTTTATAAGATGTTGGTATAATTCGCCATTAATTAGTGACTTTCCATTGTCTCAAATATTATTGCCAAAAGACACATCTTTTCATTTTCTCTAATCATGCCTTTTTTATAAATGTTATATATATATCTAAATATACATGCATAGAATTTACAATTCATTCAACCAAAATACACCCTCCAAATTAGAATTTCGATTTTTTTCATTCTCACACTCTCAAGCATGGAATTCCCAAATGCAAAGAAGCTTAACATTGTTCATGCCCTTCCTACTGAAATTATTATTGAAATTCTTTCACGCATTGGTGCTGCAAGTGCTCCTGATTTATTTGCATGCAGATTGACGTGAGTTTTATATTTATAACTTCTTTTGTTTTGACGGGATATAAATTTACAATTTAGTCATCTTATGAAATTAGTTTGTTTTTCAGTTGCAAGGCTATTAATAAAATGTCACACGATGAGAAGATATATAAGAAGGTTTCTTTCGAACACGTGTACATGCGTTCATTGCGTAATGATGAAAATAAAAGCAAAGTTTTTTGATTTGTGTTTGCAATACAAGAACCCAGAAGCACTTTTGCGTTATGACATGGTAAAGTTGTTTATTTTTTATTAAACGAAATTTTATCGCATGTATATTTTTTTATTTATTTACATTATGAACATAACTAACTATTTTTTTTATAGGTACAGTATTTCACATATGTGATGTTAGATGAAGGGTTGAAAAACATCGACTTGGCACATTCAAAGGGCAATGTGTTGGCCACATATTTATTGGGACTTTTGCTTATATCCAATGTAGATGAAGAGCGCAAAAAGAGGGGTGTATCGTTATTACTAAGTGTTTTTCACCAGCATGCAATAGATGAAATGGTTCAATTAAGAGGAACTTTACGAGATATGATGGTGTCCCTTTGGTTAAATAATACCATTGTTCGTGAGTCAGATGAATTGGTAAAGTGTGATCAAGGGCACCTTCATGAATATGACAACATTGTGGACAAATGGGATTACTTCGCATGGGGTCCTGATGATATCAGTAGTTTATGTGATGCATACTTATGTAATCGCGAAGCAGCCTTTTTTCTACGCTTGCTCCACTAGATTTTCTTAGATATGAAATAGTTATTTTAAGTTTTTGCTTTATATAGATTTGTAGGTTAATTCTCAGTTGTATTAAGGTTGTTTTCATAATAAGTTTTATTTTCAATAAGATAAGTTTTTATTATTCTTATATATTTTCCATATTAAATGACAATCATTTTTGTTCAGTTATGATGAACTTATATTCAGTTTGACCACATATCAGAGCAATCTATATATATTTAATTAAACACTAATAATCAAAAACTTATAAATGGTTGATTTAAATTTCAGATTTTGTTGTTTATTAAGGCACGTTTATAAGTGTTTAAGTCTAAATAATGTTAATTTATGTAGTTGGCTTATTTAAGATTCAAATATATACTTACCAAATAAAGGATCTTTTTCTCGATGCTAAATCAGTATTATATATGGAGTGAATAATTAATTTGTAAGTAATGTAATCAAATATTATTGTTACGCCAATTTAAGTCAAGGTTGTGTATTATATGTCTTATATTTTTTTTAGCTATACAAAAAAAACAAAGTTTACGATTTTTGGGAAAAGATTTTACAAGAGATATACTTATGTCACCAATGAATCAATTTTTCGTAATAATTGTATTTTAGGAATATATGGTTTATTCAAATTATGAATAGGCTAAATATATTAGTAATTAATTAGTTGATTATCTGATTTTAGGAATATATGCATGATACTATTGTAATTTTTAAATATAGTTTATACTAATACAAATTTACCTAATAATTGTATTTCAGGAATATATGGGTTACTCGAAGGTAAAATAGGCTAGATATGTTATTAATTAGGGCAGTTTATGATATCCTAGCATAGTGATTTAATGATTTAAATGAATGTAACACTTATTATAAGCAATTCAGAAATCGGTGATTAAGATTGTCATATTTAAAAAAAAAAAAAATCAGTAGGTGCGAGTGATTAAGATTGTCATTGATTATGAGATATTCATATTTTAGATAAGTAATTCCTACAATCACTGTACGATTATATATAGATAATTTTTAGATCTCAACGTTAATTCAGAAGGAATCATGAGACTATTCTTTTTTTAAATATCTTTTATAATAATACAATTTTACATAATAATTGTATTTCAGGAATATATGGGTTACTCGATGTTAAAATAGGCGAGATATCTTATTAATTGATGTAGTTTATGATATGATTTTGAGTGATTTAATGATTTAAATTAAGGTAACAACTTACTGTAATCAATTTTATAATCGGTGATTAAGATTGTCATTGATTATAATAGATTCATATTTAACAATCACTGTACGAATTGGCTAAAAAGTTGAATGGCAAATCATTTCCTTAAACAGCTTCATATTAACGTGAATAATAATTCATAATTATCTTTTACTTCACTTTATATAAATACACACTAAGCTCTTACTCATAATCTTAATTCATATTTTTTCGAAAACCCCTTTATTCCATCTTTCAATATAATATTTCTCTACACAAATGGCATCCCAAAATGATTAACCTGTTAAAAAAATAATTAATGTTTCTGATTTGGTTAAGGGAACAAAGTATATCACTATTGAAGTCCGGATAATACGGGTTTATGAGAAGCCAAACTTTACGAATAATCTAGAAGCTGGTAGCATTGAAATGATTTTGATGGATGTACATGTAAGTGATGTGTAATTATATTATATAGATAAATATTTGTTTTCGTCTCTTTTACTAATAGTCAATTATATTATATATGTGTTTGTAGGGTACAAAAATACATGTCAGTATTCGAAGGAACCTAATTGTTGCTTTTTGGCCTAAGATTGAGGAAGGAGGATTTAGACATATTTCAAATTTTTTGCTACGTGATAATGCTGGATACGAGCTAACTACGCAACATAAATTCACCATTTCTATGAATTATGGATCGTCCATAGTGGACTGCAATCCTTTGGATATCCCACTATATGGTTTTGAATTTGTTCCATTTGGTGATATCTTGGCCAAAAAAGGTTCTGATGTTTATCTCATTGGTATGTTTAATTTGTTCTATACTCATTTCCTTTATTTCTATTATTTTAAGCTTATTTTGAAACGTACACCTTAAGTTGTAAGTTTTTTTTTAAAACTACATATAGATATAATTGGGCAAGTGACTGCGTATGGTGAACTAACCAAGACCACTAAATCGAGGTGCATGACTATTGAGCTGATGGACACAACGTATGTGTATACCAAATTGTTATTTACTGACCATCTTTTTTGAGATATTTTTTTATTTTATTTAAACTTCAATATAATAACTTATGAACTTTTTCATTGTTATTTCTAAATAAGAATGACAACCTAACATGTGTTCTATGGGGCACATATGCTGATGAGATGATAAATTACATAAATGTTGAGGGAGCTAATGGTGCAATTGTTGTCATCTTACAGTTTGCAAAACGAATCATGTATAAAGGTAATTCTTACTTTTATTTAATCCACGCTTAGATTTGAATTTTCGTATTAAATATCTTTTACCTTTTTAATTTTCGTATTAGATTTGTATTATATTTTATTTTCGTACTAATTATGTATTAAATATGTATTGAAGAATCAAGCAAAAAGTAAAATATAATGCACGACTTACTTTTTTTTTTCCGGATATTTTAGGAAAAGTGACTAAATTGTAAATTTAACGTAACTACTTCGTATATTTTATACGTATATTATATTCGATTTTATTTATTTAAATTTTTATTGTGTTATAGATATTAATTTGTCTATCTGTTTTTTTATATTAGGTGGTGTTCGTGTTCAAAATTCTCGATATGCTTCAAGATTGTTCTTTAACACACAATCATCTGAAATTATTGCTTTTAAAGATAGGTAAGTTATATTAATTTTCAATTAAATAGATGACATATCAGCCACATTTATATAATTAAAGTTTTAACGATGATCAGTGTTATATATCAATTGCCCTACTTAACACTCATAAATACAACAAAATAAATTTCATACAAGAATAATCCTTTATTTATCATGCAACTATGTATTAGAATATCATGTAATTATAAGTTATCTAACACAATAATATAATTTGAGATTATGTGACTACATCTAATTATTTGTATAAAACAACATATTCATTAGCATGTCAATATAGTTTTACTTAACCATGTAGGTGAACTATAAATATGAGTGTATTTTGTTCCACCTAATCATATCAAATACAAATACATAATTATTACAATTAAAATTAACAACAAATTACATCGCTTTAAACTATTAATTACATATAGCAGTAAACTAATATTAGGTGGAATAAAATAATTACCCATTCATAGAAACCAACATTGTTGAGTGTTATTATTTAATTTTTTATACCAATTAAATATACGTTATGGATCACATAATAAGCATGTATTGATAGCATTAATATAAATGTAATTTATGTTGTGTCATATAAAGTTAAAGAAATTATACATGCGCTTCATCACATATCACCAAATATGTAAGTTTCGGACTCTATGTTGTTGCATGATATCCTACAAATATTTCTACATTATATATTAGCTATTAACTTTGGTTGTAAAATAAGAACATATGAAAGATTGAGTACATTATTAGATAAATAGGAAAATCATCTCTTGGAAAATGCATTATTAATAAAAAAACTCATACAAATAGTAGGAACATACAAAATGCATACACATTTAGCACGATTTGTCTAAGATTATGCTACATGCTTGTTTTGCAGCATGTGTTGCAAAACTCAACAAATATCTGGCCAACTAACTCAACTGACGAATGAGAGTGATGACTTTTTGAAGCAAGAATATGTAAAAGATATTTTCGACATTATGAACATGAAAAAGGTGAGAATTTTGTCATTTCATGCAACAATATATATTAACATCACAAGAAAAATGACTAATTATCCTTAGTACACTTTTTCATTTCTCAGTCTTGTGTATGCGTATGCCTAGCCACAATAGAGGACATAGATGTTGGGTATAGTTGGTATTACGATGGATGCAACAGATGTATGAGTGGAGTGATTAGGGAAGATGATGTCATCTGGTGTAGAAAGGAGAATGTAGTGTTACGTAGTATAACACCAAGTAAGGTAATTATATTTTCTAATTTACTAATATAAAAAAAAATATACACTAATATTTAATGTTAAGTTTCAATAAATTACACATTTTTATAGTTTAATAGCTAATTTTCAAAAATTCTTAAAGATTCAAGATAAAATTGATTGTTGCTGATAAATCTGGAGATGCTTCTTTTATGATGTTTGATAAAGAGGTGTCCAAATTGGTTGGTAGAACAGCAAAAGAAATGGTTGCCTCTCAAAATCAGGTTCGTTATCATACATTATTTAATTATCAATTATAATACATGGTTTCTCATGTATATTTATAAATACTAACATCAAAGTACATGTAGATAGAAAACAATGAGTTTCCTGAAGAATTCAAAAGTCTATTGGGGAAAAGATTTTTGTTTAAGGTCACTGTGCCATATAATAATGGCGTTGATCAAAATTATTCCTACACTGTGAATTCTACGTCCGATGAACCTGAATTAATTAACAAGTGGTTTGAACTTTATGTGAAGTTGGAGGTATTTGATTTAATTCACACGATTTTACAATTTGTTTCATTATCTATTATTATGTAAACAATTAATTGGTAATTACTTATGTAAACTTTTTTTCAACAGAATTCTATTGGTGTGAAAAAAGAGAGTGAGGCAGAAAGCGTGTAAGAATGTGAAGAGAACTTAGCTATTTCAACTAATTTCGTCTACCCACATTTATCTACATATCTATATATATATATATATGTTTAGCATTTCTAACAACCATTATTTTTTCAACATATTCAATAGGATCTCTTTCAATCGGAGACAAACTCTTCTCTATCCCACATCACACCGCAAAAGAGAGCAACATTACTTGATGAACATTCACCCTTAGGGATGCAGCTTTCAACTAACAAGAAACTCAAGTCTGTTGTGCCTCAAGAAGAAGAATGACAAAGATGGACTCTAGATATTGTTGCTGAATTAAGAACTATAAATAAAGTCTATCTATAGACTATTAGATGAACGTTTTACTTAGGTTGTGTTTCATATTTCTAAACAATTTGCATTCATTTATTCAGGATTTGGTTATTCTCCTATACATATACATATATATACATATACATATGTGTATATATATATATATATATATATGTACATATATATATATATATATATATATATATATGTATATATATATATATATATATATGTACATATATATTATATATACATATATATATATATACATACATATACATATACATATATATACATATACATATATACATATACATATATATATATATATATATACATATATATATATATATATATATATATAGTATATATATGTGTATATATATATATATATATATATAATATATAATATATATATATATATATTATATATATATATGTATATATATATATATACATACATATATATATATATATATATATATATTACTTATGATTGACGACTAAATCAATTTACGCCTAAAGAAATAGTTCATCGTCGCAACTATTTATAAATTATTGTTATATGTTATAAAAAAAAGTTTCCTTTTTACGGTGATATAAGTAATATATATGTATTTTTATACTAATGTTTTATATTTTAAACATCTTCTTACACACATTTTTAAAACTGAATATCTAATTTAGTAAATATTAGACAACATATTTTTAGAGAGGAAAGAATATCCGGTATTATAAAACAATTTCTATTAATGCATCGGTTATTATCTATATATAAATAACTATACACATTTAAGAAAGTTCTCTAATGCATATCAAATCAACTTTTTAAAATGGCGTAATTACAGTTATTAGTATATGATCAGTAATATTTTGTTTCCAAAGTTACGCGATATTGAAAAGCTTAATAATAGGAAATTATTCTTTGATTGATTCGGAAATAATTTGAAACATTCCTATTATATGATATTCGTAATAACTGTAAGATATAAAACTACTAAGGAATCTTTACCATACTATACTCTATATAATATCTCCACAAAAAACGTACATTTATTCTTCACACCTTTAGACAAATTAATCTTACAGTGTTCTTATCCTTCAAATAAAATCATATTCTTATTCGTTAATATAAAATAATTGTAGAAATGAGTTCTTCTACTAATAAACGTGTGAAGAAACGTTCAGATTACGGAAAAGAAAACGAAATTGGTGGCAATACTCCATTTGTTTGTAACAATTCAAATCAACTTCATGATGCTAAAGTTGCTATGCAAAGGAGGAAATCAAATTTGAACGATAAGCGAAGTAGAAGCCAAACAACTCCTTTACTTGACATTTCTAATGGTAAGTTGATTTATAAAGGCAATACTTTTTTCAATATATTAACATTTTGTGGAAATTGTATAGAATAATAAAGCATTTAATAAACAAATAAAGTTATTCATCATGGAATGTCCTTACTATAACATACATAAATCAACCAAATTGAATATATCTTTAATTTATCATGTATATAAATTATATAATTATTAATAATTATAAAGAAGCAAAGCGAAAACTACCTTTTTAATCTTAATATCATAATATATTTTCTCACATATTTTCTTCAATGGCCATCATCTTTTACATGCAAATCAAAACCTCAAAAAAAACAAACACAAATTATATATTCAACCATATAGGATATCAACTGTAATTATGATTAAGGAACATAAAAACATATTCCCAATTCCATATTTACAATAAATTTATATATAGTCTATTATAATTATACAAAATTATATATATATATATATATATATATATATATAATATATATAATATATATATATATAGTTGTACACAATTTTGTACTCATTCTAATTATACACAAATTATACCAGTTTATAAAAAATATAAATGAGGTTCCATGCATGCAATGTAAATACGAAATTTATATCTTAGATTTGAATTATTATCTTTTTAATTTTTAAAATAATATATATATATATATATTATTTTAGATATATAGATATTATTTATAGTTATAGATAATTTAATATTTTTGGTTACATTCATGTGAGAAATGTAGATATCCATATATCCTCAATACGATATTATTTTTTAAAAGATATACGATTATTCATTAATCTATTAAATCATAAATATTATCAACTATATTTATAGATTCAGGACGTGCATACAAGAAAAAAAAAATTCAGATGACATTGTATTTCTTACATATGTTAGCATATATTTTTTAGATACATTGTATTAAAACTATTTATACTTATTATTATGTATGCACCACATATTCAATTTAAAATAATTCATATGTTGTAATATACTAATGGTTTTTGCTAAGTTGTTATATTTGTAGTGTATATATTTTCGAATTATAACTAAAGAAGTCATGATAGTAATCTATTGCACCGCGTATTTAAAATTATGCAAACGTAAATTGTTAGATCGTATTACTATTTCCCATATATATATTAACATTTTCTGTTCAATCTTAAAAGAGATCAACAATGATTGAAGAAGATATGAAACAATATAAACTATTTTCTTACATTTTTATTATTCATATATTTGTGGAAATTTTATGCAATAATAAAGCATTGAATAAACAAATGAAGTTATTCATCATGAAATTTCCTTAATATAACATACATAAGTCAAGCTATTTGAATATATTTTTAATTTATCATGTATATGAATTATATCATTATTAATAATTATAAAGAAGCAAAGAGAAGACTACCTTTTTAATCTTAATATCATGATATGTTTTCTCACATTATTTCTTCAATTGCCACCATCTTTTGCATCCAAAGCAAAACCTCGAAAAAGACAACATAACTTATGTATTTAACCATATAGGAAATTAACTATAATTATGATTAAGCAACATAAAGAACGACATGTATTCTCAATAAACTTATATGTAGTGTAATATATAGATACCCAAATTCTATATATAGATAGTTGTACTTAACTGTTTTAAAGCTTCAAACAATGAGTTTTAATCACAATACATTTTATAAAAACCGATTATAAGACCTTGCATGCAATGTAATTAAGAAATATATAGCGTACATATGAATTATGATAATTATCATTTTTATTTTAAAAATAATATATATATATATATATATATATATATAATATATATATATATATATATATATATATATATATATATATATATATATATATATATATATATATATATATATCTAATATATATATGTATATATATATATAAATATCTATATATATATATATCTATACATAGATATTACATACAGTTATAAATTATTTTTCATATTTTTCGTTACATTCGTGTGAGAAATGTAGATATCCATATAAATTTCATATGATATTATTTTTAAAATGATATATGATTATTTATTAATCTATTAAATCATAAATATACTTTAACTAAACGTTTTTTGGTGACATGCATGCGAGAAATAAACATATCTTGCAAATTATACTTACCAAAAAAGTAATTAATGACATACAATAAATATATTTATTCTACTGTTTTTTAAAAATTAATTATTTTACTTTAATTTATCGATCTAGGATATTGAACTGTAATTTGTTTTTTTTTTTACATTCATGCGAAAAATTAAACAGATTCAAATATATTACTAAACATAGGAAATAAATTAAATTGAGGATATACATGCACTTTTTATTGTACTGTTCTTTATAAAGTGGTAATTTTAGATCGATAAATTAATCATATATTCATGAAATAATTTAGGTACTAATTAGTAAAAAAGCAAAATTTTAAATATATTATAATATTTACTCTTATAATTTATATTTCATAATTTTTGTCACATGCATGCGAAAAAAATATACATATTCATAGAACTGTAATTAAAGACACACAATAAATATATTTATTCTACTGTTTTTTAAAAGTCATTTTTTTACTTTAATTTATCGATCTAGGATATTGAACTGTAATTTGTTTTTTTTTTTACATTCATGTGAAAAATTAAACAGATTCAAATATATTACTAAACAAAGGAAATAAATTAAATTGAGGATATACATGTACTTTTTATTGTACTGTTATTTATAAAGTGGTAAGTTAAGATCGATAAATTAATCATATATTAATGAAATAATATAGGTACTAATTAGTAAAAAAAGTAAAATTTTAACTATATTATACTATTTAGAATTATAATTTATATTTCATAATTTTGTCACATGCATGCGAAAAAAATATACATATTCATAGAAAATAAACACGAAGCAAAAAAAAATTGACATGCATTCGATATTCAGATACTAGAAAAATACAAATTAGATATTCATATACTAGGATATTCAACAAATTTTTTGTTTTTTTAGATGCATGCGAAAGAAATATACATATTCGTAGAAAATAAATACAAAAGAAAATAAAATTGAGGATATAAATGCATGTTTTTAATTACGGTTTTTTAAGAATGGAAAATTGTAGATCTATAAAATTATCATATATTCATGAATATATAGAATTATTAATTATTAAAAAAAACAAAATTAATTCTACAAAACCACTACACCTGTAAATAGTTGAAATCTTTGAAATAAATCGTTTCTCCACTTCTTCTTCAATGGCAATGAACATCAAATCCGTTGTGCATGCGATAATAACTTCCGAAGATTAATTTTTCCAATTTCTAAATCCCCTTTTCTGATATTAAATCATAAAACGTTTCAATAACCAATTTTTTCTCATATTTCTGCTATCTTTTTTGTGAATCTAATTTTTTTTTGTTGTGTAATGTCTTTGAAAGAAATCTGGAAATTATATATGGCAAAGGAAAGTTGCCATTTTGAAGAGAAGATGATATTGATGAATGTTCGAGAGAGAGAGAGAGAGAGAGAGAGAGATAGAGAGGAAGAGAAGATGAAGCGGCATATATTGATGGATTGTGTTGCATAATTTCGGTTTCTCAATTTCATTTATACTTAGGTTTTTAGTGTTTTCCTTTTTTTTTTTGGAGGTTTTTAATGTTTAGTTAAGGTAGTATTAAGTAGTATGTAAGGAGTATCACAGTAAAAGTTATGTTTAGTTGGAAATGTATAATGGGCTTTAAAACAAGTTATATATATATCGATTTTTTATTTATATTGGGTTTGGAAATCTTATTTTTATGTAAACTATGGATTTACCAATTTTATATTTTGTTGATAAAGAGTATCATATTGACGTCATTTACTATTACATGTTATGTATATTATTATACGGCCAATTTAAATAAATTAATTTATGCCTCAATAAATAATTCATCGTCGCAACTATTTATAAATCATGCGAATATGTTATGAAAAAAAAAATTATAGTTACTGTGGTATACGTTATATGTAGGTTAACATATGTTTAGGTATTTAAGGTTTAGGTTAGGTAGTATTAGGTAGTATATAAAGAGTATCATATTAATGTTATGTTTAGATGGAATGTGTAATGTACTTTAAAACAAGTTATATATATAATTTTGTATCTATATTGGGCTTGGAAATCATACTATGGATTTACACATTTATTTGAAAATATATAAATGTCATGTCCTTCTTATTAAGCATTATAATTTTATTTCATTCATAAGTGTTATTTTATGTAAACTAATAAATATGTTATTATCATCCATTCAATATTGTTTTCATACATATTTAACAAATTGTTAATTCATACAAAATTTATATTATTTTATTTGTAAATCAACAATATAAATGACTTAATGTTTATTCACTAAGCAAACGTGGCAGTTCAAATTTCGCTTTTAGTATACTTCACTTTAATTCTTCGATGAACCACTTAACTATTTTAATTTGCTTATTTCTATGCTTTGACAAGAACAACTTACTATAACATAAGTAGAATTAAAAGATTAATTTCATTGAATGTACATATGAATTCAAAACGATCAAAATATATCTACCAATTCATGCTATTAACGTGGAAAACATTTCTTATTTTAGTTACCACTCCTTCACTCAATCAATTGTTATCAAAAGAAGCTCAACAAAAATA
Organism: Beta vulgaris subsp. vulgaris; assembly: GCF_026745355.1. Lineage (NCBI taxonomy): Eukaryota > Viridiplantae > Streptophyta > Magnoliopsida > Caryophyllales > Amaranthaceae > Beta > Beta vulgaris. The sequence goes on from NC_079206.1 coordinate 49,015,154, forward strand.
TGCAAGACAAAAGAGGAAGTTCATTATGTTAGCAAAAGCGTGCAAGATTTACGCGTTCCTCTGCCTCCTATACGACCACGAAATAATATCACCATGCCAATCAACTTACCTCTTAATGGATCTTCATCAGGTATAAATCGCAATTGTATTAAGTAATTAACACATATTCCATCATTTTTGGACAATAATTAGTTATCCTTTTGTTTTTATATATGCAACTAACATTTTATTGTCTTGCAATTATAAGCGGTTTCTCAAGTAATGGATTATCTCCTTTATCGTCGACAATTATAAACTTCTCTACTAATTCTTACGTAACTCCGATTCCTAATGGTGAGTGTATATAGTGTATTTTACTTTGAAAACGTATTACTTGCAAGATAGTAATGTAAAATTACTCTTAATGCAGTTTTTCAACAAGTGCACCATCTTCAAGTTCACAAGATATTATTATGTCATGTGGACATCACAACTCAATCGCCATTAAGTGCTATAACAGATATTAGTTCGTTAGTTTATAATAAATTATTCCTTATTGATTGTTAATTTGTCTAATAACGTTACTGTATAAACAATCTAATAATATTTTGAAAAATTATGTGCTTCAGATAAAGAACATGCATCAAAGATAGCAAGGCATCAACGAAAACTTATAATTGAAGAGAAACGAAGTTCTGGTAATAAATTAATCTATTAGAAATATTACATGTTTATACTATTTCAGTTTGGCATAGTATGATCATAAATATATAATACGTTGTGACCAACTAACATCACCTATTGTCGCATGGAATAGCGTCTACGCCATGTCCACTGTCAATGGAAGTTATACAACCTATGAGATATGAGTTCATTTAGATCAAAGACACGTGTTATCCGAAGTAAGCAAGTCCTTAATCGGTTTCAAAGAGAATATTCCAGGTATGTTATAGTAAATATTAATTAACTAATACAACACCATAAATAGTAGGCAAATAAATTATACAAATATTAAACTTCTTTGTTTATGCATTAAAAACAAATAGTTTGTATACAGATGACAATGATGTTGAAAGAAATGATATGCATGTTGACAACTATTCAAATTCTAATGCGCGAGCAGAAATAATTGGTCCAGGTATAAGTCATGCAGTAAAGCATATATTATTTTGGTATATTCTTTGTTATATCGTTCTTTTTTTTAACTCAATTTTTAAATAAGAACACATGTAAATCCTATAACGCATACGTATCATATATGCTTTTTGTAGAGGCATTAATGATGGTGACATTGCAGTCAATGGTGCGTTATTAGACTTACATATTATACTATCATGTTAACAAGTTCATATAAAACACTATTTAAAGTTATAATTTTTCTTTATGTAGAAGGTTATTCAGTTTGGGAGATCCCACCTGTGTTTGCGAGTTCTGTGGAGCACAAATGTGGTTTGGTGAACGAGTAAACAAAGCGAAATAAGAGTGGAGACCAAAGTTTGGGATGTGTTGCATGCAAGGAAAAGTGCAATTACCTTTACTTAAGCGTCCACCCCAACTTTTGGAAGATCTATTGAAGAAGAGACATAGTAGAAGTGCGCACTTCCTTGATAATATTAGGGGTATAACATGATGTATTCTTCACTTCTATGGGAGGTAGAATAATTGCACCAACTACCATGGCGTGGTCCATATACATACAAGATTGGAGGTCAAAATCATCACCTGATAGGCAGTTTGTTGCCGAACGATGGAGCACGTCCTAAATTCTCTAACTATACATATATGACACTGAAGAGGTTCAAATAGGATGATGCGGCAAGGTATCGTGCTATTTTACTGCAAATATTTGAACATGTTATTTGTATTAAATGTAATATATACATCCTCATTCATAATAAAGCAATGCTAACGTTTGAACGTACTATATTGCTTCAGTTCTAAAGACCCAAAAAATTTGAAGATCGTGTCGTTGCACAATTGAAGGATATGATTGATCAGCATAACCCATTGGCCAAGAGTTTTAGAATGGCTAGAGATCGTTTCGAATCAAACAACGGCGAAGACTTAAAACTTAGGCTAATTGGAAGAAGGGATTCTGATGGAAGGACTTATAACCTTCCAACAACATCGAAGTGGCCGCGCTTATAGTTGGAGACATTGATACAGCAGATAAGAGGGATTAGTAGTCCAAAGGAAAAATGGAAGATTAAGGCAGATATCTGAGCTTCACCCATCGTATTTACCGTTACAATATCCACTGATTTTCCCATATGGGGAAGATGGATATCGAGTAGATGTTATGCATAGAGACAAGACCGCATCAAGTAGTTCTACGAATAAAAGAGAACGACTTACTATGCGTGAGTGGTTTGCATACAGAATGCAAGATCGTGAACATGAAGCGATACTTTGTTATTATGTCGTCGGTTGTATCAACAAGAAGCCGATACAGAATGCTCTCCTTTCTAAAGAATAACCAACAAAGTTTAAGATCAGATAATGTGAAGAATTTAAGAGGGGCTGTGGAAAGAGGTGATACAGAGGGATCTTCCAATGGCATCGCGTTGTTATACCAGCGTCATTCACAGGTGGACATAGCTACATGAGAGAGAACTATCAGGATGCAATGGCCATTTGTAGATGGTATGGTTATCCAGATTTGTTTATAACCTTTACGTGTAATGCTAAATGGCCAGAAATAAGCAGATTCGTTCAAAAAAGGGGACTTAGACCCGAGGACAGACCGGATATCATCTGTCGAGTCTTTAAAATGAAGCTCGACCAATTGGTTAAAGACTTAAAGGAGAATGAGATATTTGGCCGAGTTAAAGCTGGTACGTATAAATCAAATCTGGTATAATGATGTTGATTTTTACAACTTTTCCTCATCTTTAATATATATTCTCATTGAATTAATTGAATTTCATACTATTTTACAAAACATTTTACATAATCAAGTTAGTTGGTCTACTTATAAGGTTGTTCAAATAATGATACATACATATCTTCTTTTTTCTCCAGTTGTTTATACAGTTGAGTTTCAAAAGCGTGGCCTTCCGCATGCTCATATACTTCTTTTCCTGCACCCCGCTGACAAATATCCACAGGCAAGCGATATTGACAAGATTATATGCGCTGAGTTACCAGATCCAATTGAGGATCCGGATTTATATGAGACTGTTACGGAAATGATGCTACATGGTCCATGTGGTCCCTCCAACACTAATGCACCTTGCATGGATCAAAATAAGTGCACAAAGCATTTTCCTAAAAGATTTATTGACGAAACAAAGGTTGATGAGGAAGGATATCCAGTTTATAGAAGAAGAGATAACGGAACTCGGTTGAGAAAAACGGAGTGCATCTTGATAATAGGTTTGTTGTTCCTTATAATCCACAACTGCTTCGTAAGTATCGTGCCCATATAAACGTTGAATGGTGCAATCAATCCAGATCGATAAAGTATTTGTTCAAGTACATAAATAAGGGTTACGATAGAGTAACTGCTGCTGCTTATCAAAACAGAAATAGCAGCGATGATCCACAAAAGATTGATGAGATTAAAATGTATTACGACTGCCGTTACATATCTGCTTGTGAGGCAGTGTGGAGGATATATGGATTTACCATCGAACCCCTGATGTTGAGAGATTGGGTTTCCATCTACCTAGGGAGCAAACGGTCGTCTACACTGACCAGATGGACGTGGAGATGTACTTGATAGACCTAATGTTGATAAACAAAGTTTTTATCGTGGATGGAATGACCAAAAGTATGAAGAAGCAAGACAGTTGACGTATGTAGAGTTCCCCACAAAATTTGTTTGGAAACAACCTACGCGAGAATGGGCACCTAGGTCGAAAGGTTTCTCACTTGGCAGGGTATACCATGTCGCTCCAGGTTCTGGTGAGAAATACTATCTAAGAACGCTCCTTAATTTTGTCAAAGGTCCGACGTGCTACGAGGATATAAGAACTGTTGATGGTTCAGTGTATCCAACCTTCAAAGAAGCTTGCTAGCAAGGGGGCTGCTTGATGACGACAAGGAATACATAGACGCCATAACAGAGGCAAGCTTTAGAGAAACGGGGCATTATCTAGGAATCTGTTTTGCATGTTACTTATGTCTGGTAGCTTATCTAAACCAGAAGACATATGGGAAAAAACATGGCACCTACTATCTGATGACATTCTATATAAACAACGTCGTATTCATAAAAACAAAGGTACAGGCTACAGTACTGTGCATACTTACTTTTTTTATCGCTTACTTACATGTTTAATAATTGTGCAACGAAAAAAGGATCACGATGACATATTGAAGGCATCTAATATTAAATCTTCTCTATCGTGTTGCAGATTTAACTCTAACTGATGAACAAATTCAAGCTTTGCACTGGCAGATATTGAAGCTAAACTCAAAGTAATGGAGTAGTCTTCGAAAATTCAGTGAGATGCCTTTCCAGATGAATTAGTCGTGTTTGAAGGTCAAAATAAGCTAATAGCGGATGAGCTTTCATATGACATACCCTCATTAATTCAGAATATGACAAACTTTTCCATGTCTAACCGAAGAACAACTAATGGTTTTCAACGAAATAATGCACTCTGTTAATGGCCAATCAGGAGGTGTGTTTTTTGTATACGGATATGGAGGACGGGTAAAACATACATTTGGAGGACATTGTGTGCTGCAATTAGGAAGATGGGTGAAATTTTTTGCCAGTAGCATCAAGTGGAATTGCGTCCCTACTTCTTCCAAAAGGTCGAACCGCCCATTCAAGGTTCGGGCTTCCACTCAATGTTTGTGAAAACTCTACGTGTGTAGCTATTAGGCCTGGTTCTGACTTAGCTGCATTGCTCATGAGAACAAAGCTAATTATCTGGGATGAAGCACCAATGATGCACAAATATTGCTTTGAAGCACTTGATAGGAGTTTAAAGGACATTATGCAAGCTGTTGATCGAGATAATTTGCATCGACCATTTGGAGGTAAAGTTGTTGTCTTTGGTGGTGATTTAAGACAGATTCTGCCTGTTATACCCAAGGGTACAAGGCAAGATATAGTATTTGCGACCTTGAACTCTTCGTTTCTATGGGATTCATGTAAGGTTTTGAAGTTGACACGCAATATGAGACTTCAATCATGTTCTTCTTCGTCTACCGCTAATGAAATAAGGGACTTCTCAGAATGGATACTAAGCGTTGGTGATGGCAGAGCTGGAGGGCCCAATGATGGAGAAGTCGATATTGAAATCACTGAAGATATTCTTATAGACGGTGGAGATGACCCCATATCATCGATTGTCGACAGCACATACCCTTCACTCACTGATCACCTTTGGGAAGCCAAATACTTCCAAGAAAGAGCAAATTCTAGCTCCAACTAATGAAATAGTTGAGAAGGTAAATGATCATGTGTTGTCCACAATTCCAGGTGATGAGAAAATTTACTTGAGTTGTGATGCAATTAGTAAAGATGAAGGGAACTCAGGGCTCATGATATATATTCTACTGAATTCTTAAACACAATAAAGTGCTCAGGCCTGCCAAATCATAGTATTAAGTTAAAAGTTGGTGCGCCTATCATGTTGCTTCGTAATATTGATCAGACATCTGGATTGTGTAATGGCACGAGGCTGGTAGTCAAGCATTTAGGCAATCGAGTGATTGAAGCTACTGTCATTTCAGGGAGCAATGTTGGTGACAAGGTATTCATCCCACGAATGACACTAACACCGTCTGACTCAACAAAATTTCCTATCAGATTTCAAAGACGACAATTTCCTTTGACTGTGTGTTTTGCCATGACAATAAATAAAAGTCAAGGACAATCATTGTCACATGTCGGGTTGTATTTACCAAGGCCTGTTTTCAGTCATGGTCAGCTATATGTCGCTATTTCCGAGTCACGAGCAAAAAAGGACTTAAAATTCTTATTTGTGATAAGAGAATAATGTGTCAAAACAACACAAATGTTGTTTATAAGGAAGTGTTCCAAAATGTATAACTTCATACACATTTTTGTAATGTTTGTTAAATATAACTTTAATTATTCTTTCATTACAATATTTGTTGTCTGCTATTGGTTTCATTGAAAATTCTGTCTTATTAAGCAAATCACTTCCCGTGCATTTTTGCACGGGTCCCAAAACTAGTTTTATAACGTTTGTGAAAAGCTACTTGAAACACTAAAATTGAATTATATTTGTTCAATATACTACTTCAACCTCTAGCATGCCAAACACATAATTAGTGTTTTGACTAAGTCAAAACACTAAAAGCTACTCCAAAAGCTGTCGCCGAACACGCCCTTAAGACGGAGGGAGTAGCTTGTAATTTTCAAGAAACTTTCCTCTTGCCAGCACAGTAAAACTCACATACTCGGATACTCCTCTTGCTAGCGCAGTAAAACTTCCAATTAGCTTTCACATTTTAAATTTTCTCGTTTTCATACATACTCATACAATACTCAACTCACATATTAATTGTCACGTTTAATCACAATACAACAATCACTATTTTTTCTAAGGCTTGTTCAACCGTCGATTCAAGAGCCGTACAAATCAACGAGACTTTGTGGAAAAATTTTTGAAGGTCAACTAAATTAGTAAACTTTATTTTATTCATTAAAGTTACGAACATTCTATTAATAATGTAGATTTTTAACGTATTCATGTGACTGTAAGTATTGTATATTAGACTAATTCTCTGTAATATATTTTTTTTATATTTTTTTTTCATAAACAAATTATTTTTTTATGTCTAATTGCAATATTTATCACTTTATATTATTGCTAATCTAAGACCTAAATAAATGTTCTAACATTAATCAAATTAATTTGGACAACCTCCTAGGTACAATTTGATTACATATAATAACATATCACTAAAAAAATTAGTCTTTTATGTGTTTCCTGAACCTACATATACTAATTATTTTTAGGGTGCTTAAAATATTATATGGTTATTATTTTTTCATGAATATTAACATGAGTCGGTATTTAGTAGAAGCCCATAATGGACAACATGGTTCCTAAATGTGCTTGTATCCTTACCTCGGAACTCAATCTTTGGTTCATTGACCATCTATGGAGTCTAAACTGGAAAATCTATATTGGATAAGTCCCTAAGTTGTCCCTACGATGTTCCATATCAAATTAGGTATATGAGACTTCCCTTAAATACTTGTTGGCGACTTCAAAACATTTTCAATATAAAACCTTTAAAATGAGGTAGTCAAATACAAATATGCGCTCATCCCGCGTAGGTGAAATAAAAATACGCTTACACATACATTTGTCTCATACACTATGGGAATGGTGAGAAGAGATATATTTTACATCCTAAAAGAGTTATAATTGGAGATACCATTTTTTCTGGTACAAAAGCTCCTATAATAAAATGGGTGGATCAATTCTTCGTGAACAATAGTGAGTGTCCGAAAATTTTGAATTTTTTGGGTTTGAAGATGATATTATTTGAATTTTATAAAAACTCTTATTGTAGCGTAATTAGATTTACATTGAATTTTTTAAAAAACTATATAATTAGCAAGTAAAGGGTGTTCATTATCCATAATATTCTAAATACTAGTAGAATAATTGCTTATTGTTGCGATGATATTGTTGCGGTTTCACCCATACGCAGCAATATATCACGTAAAAAAAAGGAAAAATATTAAATAACCATATTGCTGCGGTTTCGGCTGAAAACCTTTTGACTGTTTGACCAAACATATTGCTGCGGTTTCTCGCAAGAACTGCAACAATATATTAAAATAATATTAAAAAAATATTATTTGAACCTATCGTTGCGATTCCTAAAGCAACCGCAGCAATAAAGTTTTAAAATTAATATTAAAGGATCTCGTTGAGGTTTCGCGCATCTTCTCTATCTTCCTCTCATCAGTCATCAGTTTCACTCATCTTCTCTCTCTCCTCTTTCAGACTCACTCTCTCTCACCCTCTCTCTTCTTTCAAACTCCCTCTCTCTTCTTTCAAACTCCCTCTCTCTTTAACCCATCGACCCCTCTCTCTCTCACCAGTCGACCTCTTTCTTTCGTCCTCACCGAGATACCATGGCGCACCTCTTTCTTTCGTTCGTACCTCTCCACCAACGCCCGCCGACCTCTCTCTCTTTGACTCGTCGACCCCTCTCTCTTTCTCACCGGTCGACCCCTTTCTTTCCTCCTCACCAAGACAACATGGCACACCTCTTTCTTTCGTTCGCACCTCTCCACCAGCGTCGTTCACCGGTCGCCTACGCCGTTCGTCTCCACAAATGTTGTTCGTCGTTCTATACAAATTTTTCAGAGGGATCGTTGAACTTCTGTAAGGAAAAGTTGATTTATAGTTATTCTAGAGTTCTCACTTCTCAAGAACTGGATTTAGGATTCTTAAATCAAACTCTGCAGCATGTTGCAATTTTATTTTCTGGTAAGTTGTTTTTCAGTTGCAGAAAATCATGATAGTTGTCGTTCTGTTCAAATTTTTCACCATGTTCGCAGATGGCTTCAATCGATGATGAAACCACCATGGCCAAACCAACATGACATTAACTGTTCTTTTTTTTGTTTTTTATTTTTTTTTTTCCTTTTTTTCGTTTTTTTGATGTGTATGTATATTTTTTGTTTTAGGATTTTTTTGATTTTTAGTTTCTTATTTTTTTAATATATTTTTTTTTTGGGTTTTTTTGTCAGAAAGGACCTAATAAAATACAAGTTTTGTGGAGAAGGACCTAATAAAAAAAAATTTGTCAAAAAGGACCTAATAAAATACTTTCAATTGTGAACAGGAACCACTTTATGAATTTCCGTCCAAATTTACCATTTACTGGCGTTGACCCTTTTTTTTTACCCCTAGTTGACTCTTTAATATTTTGTTCCTATTTTAAATCCAAGGGGACGCAAATTCTTTAGATGGGTGGATGATGAGATGACAGAATGACAACGAATTGTGATTAATAATCTTGTTGATGGGAAGAAGTTTTTGTTGAATGAGTTGAAGGTGGTAAAGCAAGAAATGACTTTGATGAAGGCTGACAAATTGAAAGTTGAAGCACAATTTGAGCAGATGAAGTTGAAATTAAAGATGAAGAAAGAGAAGCTTAAGCCAACGGGAACATTAAGTTTGGGATTCAATAGGGATTTGTTTGTTGTAAAATAGAAACAGAACATTAAAGAGTCAACTAGGGGTTAAAAAAAGGGTCAACGCCGGTAAATGATAAATTTGGCCGAAAATTCATAAAGTGGTTCTTGTTCACAATCGAAAGTATTTTATTAGGTCCTTTTAGACAAAGAAATTTTTATTAGGTCTTTTCCCACAAAACTTGTATTTTATTAGGTCCTTTCTAACAAAAAACCCTTTTTTTATTACATTTTTTTGTAATCAGTCATTTAGTTGTAACTATTGTTTTTTATTTTTGCTTTTACTTTTTGATCTTTGTAATATTTATGTAACTAGCTTTTTATCTGTATATATTAATGAGATATATATGTTATTTCATCTCCAGTTCGTTTGTGAATTTGGTGGATAGTGGATGTGTTAGTTGTCTGGTTTTTTCTTTAAAATTTAATTGCAAAAAAAAAAAAATTACCTGTACCAGGACCTATTGTTGCGGTTTTGGGCAACAACCGCAACAATAGGCCAAACTATTGTTGTAGTTCCTAGCCAAAACCACAGCAATACGTTGTACTTTTTTTATAAAAAATAAACCTATAGCTGTGGTTTTGGCTAGGAACCGCAGCAATATGTTGAAATATTACTGCGGTTAAAAACTGCAGCAATATATTATTTACCTATTGTTACGCGGCTAAAATCGCCACAGTAAGCCACTTAATGACCGTAGCAATAAGCAATTATTCTACTAGTGAAAAGTGGGAAATAATTTACTGTTGAATTCAATAGTGAATTGGGTCACAAAACCTTGAAATTCACTGTAGATAAGGGATGAACAAATCTGAGCCCATCTCTGGGCTAACATCAGCCTCACGATCTTTCTTTTTTTCTTTCTCTCTCATCACCTCTTTGTGGCATCAGTTCATGGCTTCACGCCACTTCCATTCTCTCTCTCCTCTTTCCTCTATGTAAACTGTAACTATTAGGGTTTACTCAACGAATATGAGAAACAATGTTTTAGAGTGGAAATTGATGCGGAATTTAGATTAACAAAGCATAAAAATCCTTAGTCGTCGAGTGTGAAAGATTAGGGTTTATTCTCACCACTTCTCATGTCGCGTTGCACACGTTCAACATGGGTCAAAAAATAGTGGGTTCGTCATCCTTCTTCTTCATGTCTTTTGTTCTTCAGGTTTTTCTCCTTTTTGTGTTGTTTTCTAATTCTTTCTACAAATTCATTCAATTTCAGAGTCGTAAGGATGTTCAAGGCTCACTCTTTGTTATTTCAATATAAACATGTTGTGCTTGTGTTATTTTGTAGCTGACTATTGAATTTTTTTAAATTGAAGGAGAAATTTTGCAGAAACTGTGTATTGCAAAGGTCCTAGGGGTATATCCAGGGGTGAGGCATCCTTTACATCAATCTCTTAGTTTACTTTTTTTTTGGTATGTAAGTGTAAGATATGTATTGCAAACCATGAATAATTTACAACATAAGTTCAAGGAAACAAGAAGAATGCCTCTTGTGACCAAGAACAAAAACAAGACAGGCTACAAGAAGCCAAAAAACCAATTAATGAGTGAGCTCACTATACCTACTTCTATCTCTCTAACTAACTGAGTGAAGCATTATACTAGCAATGCTAAGTTTTACATCTTTTTGTATAATATGAGTAATTGTATAATTCATTAAATATAGTATTTTCTTGTTGTCATATATGTTAAATGGAAGCTAACTTTTAAGTGCTGAAATTAAAGAGCAATTGGGATAGATTTCTTCATGTCCATGAGACCATGACATCAACGGCTTAGTCTGGCTTTATTAATATAAAGAAAGCTAACTACAGTCTATGTCTGGCTTGATTATCCACTTCAAATCTACCTTTTCTCGAGTCTATTAGTACGACTCAATCAGTATAAATAGGTACTCAATTGATCTTATCCAATCATGTAAGGACCTCCGCAATTTGAGGTCAATCATGTAGCATGATCTGAAGGAATATAAATTATGAGGTCTCATTGCAATTAGATAAGAAGATAACTTTAAGAATGCACAAATAGTTTGTCATCGTTGTTGTCCAAGAATTTGACAAAGAACTGGAAAATCATGTGTATAAAATGATTTGAAAGTTTAGCATCTTTAATGTATCATGAAAAAGTGGAGTTCAATTGTAGCTTTAATATGATGTGGGGTCAACGTTGTTGATCTCAAAATTGTGGCTATTGAACGTGCATTATAGCTGACTCGCTAGCTCAATTTCTAATTTAAGAGGACTAAGTTTCTCCAGGATATTTTATATTAAGCGGGGTTTTGGAATTTCTAATGTCCTCTATTTTGGGATTTGGAAATTTTAAACTCTTGAGGTTTAGAATTTTTGGAAGGTTATGTGAACGACATTGTTATTTCTATTCTAATTTATTCTCTAAGTGTATGTTTTATCTTACATTAGTTTGGGTTTTGCTTTCTTAAACTTCATTTGAGTTTGTAAATGAGTCTAGAATTTTGATGTTGTTAAGATTTTGGGGTGCTTGTGTGGTCAATAAATCTTTACATACATAGGATCTCCCTTTAATTGAAGTCTGTATATTCCTCTAGGTTACAACATTTCAATAACATTCAATAAAATTAAGATGGGATATATGAGATTTAGGTTGGATCGGATGGTGGCATTGCTGAATTTTCAAAAAGAGTTATAGCAGGTAAATGGATTTGATAAAGTACTTCTCACTTTCATCCGAAGTATGAATCATCAAATCAACTTGCACATATACTAGCTGCTCATATTTTTGGTCAAAATTGCATTAGTTTTTTTAAGTAACATTGATATTTGCAATAATTATTTTTTACGACCCTTAATATAGTTATGAACGCCTTTCTCTAACCAAGAGGTTAGCTTTTCTCTCTCGAAATCTTTCAATCCCAAATTGGCTATCTTTCTATGCACACAATTAGGAATTTTGGATACTTTTCTAGGTACTCTATATTGACAAATGACAGGAGTACTAGCCTTTTCTTTTCCTCTTAATCTCTCTCCTTGGTTTTGTGTTGCTATATGTTTTCTATGTGGTTCTAATTTCTAACCTCTATATCTAACTAAACTGGAGATGGTTTTCTATGATGGATATTCATGCCTTAACTAGATGTCTTGGTGCAGTGAGGCAAAGTATTCCATAAAAACAGTTTTGTATCTATGATGCAATTCTCGAAATATAATTATGGTATCAAGAGCTTTTCTTTTTCCCATAGAAGCCATAACTGAAGATTATACATCTTTGGTTTTCTATCATTATATTTAGCTTGCCATTTGCCATTTGCCATTTGATATACCTTTGATGTATTATGTGAACCTGCCATTTAAGTAAATCTGTTGAAAAGACGAACATTGAGCTTTCGACTTAACTCAAACTAGCATTAGGCAAGTATATATTTATCATCCTTTTCAATAATTTCTGATTGTTTTCATATTTTAATTTCCAGATTTAATTAAGCTTATTTATCAATGGTTTGTCAATACCGCTCACCTTTCATTATTGCAGCACAAGACGACCCTAAACATATTGATGCAAGCCAAAAGCACTTCATTTTTTTGGAGGTTGTGCTCTAATTCTCATCCTGTTCGAGCCACTCTAAAATACCGCAATCTCATTGATGACAATACTTACCCATGGGGCTGCAGAGAGGTGGAAACGAGTTTCCATGCACTGCTAAAGAGACTAAAATAAAGGTTAGCAAAAGTGTATTGAATGAAGGTAGAAGATTGAATAATGATCAGCAGGACATGTTAATTCAGCCCTTCTGTATTGATGATGTTAAACAGGCAATCTTTGACATTGATGATATAAAGGCCCCTGGCTGATGGCTATTCTAGTTGCTTTTACAAGAAGTCATAGAGTATAGTGGGTGATGATATAAGTAAAGTTGTGTTGGATTTCTTTAATTCTGGTAAGATTCTAAGGTAGATCAATAATATTACTCTTTGCTTGATTTCAAAATGTGACCAACCTCAAGATGTAACTCAGTACAAACCCATTGCCTGCTGCAACGTGTTGTATAAATTATATCTAAGATGTTATGTGGGAGGTTGAAGAAGATTTTGCCTGAGATAATTGATCCTGTTCAGAGTGGTTTTGTGGTGCAGAGGGTTATCTTTCATAATATCTTTATATGCCAAGATATGTTGAGGAATTATAAAAGGAAATCTGAGCCTGCTATATGCACCATGAAAGTTAGTCTAAGGAAGGCATATGATACCTTAGATTGGGAGTTTATTCAAGATATGCTAGAAGGCCTTAACTTCCCTAAAAATTTTATCAAGTGGGTTATGCTTTGTGTAACTACTCCTAGTTACTCCTTGAGTATTAATGGTAACTTGTGTGGATTTTTCAAGGGTAGGAGAGGGGTGAGACAAGGTGATCCTATCTCACCTTTCTTATTTGTCATAGCTATGGAATACTGCTCAAGACTAATGACTAAGATGCATAAAAAGCCTGAGTTTGCTTTTCACTACAGATGTATTGATTTGAAGCTTACTCACCTCATCTTTGCAGATGATTTGATGTTGTTTAGCAAGGTGAGCTAAAATAAGCTATTATGATGAAAAGAGTGTTGAAGACTTTTTCTAAAACTTCAGGACTTTCTGATAGTCAAGAGAAGACAGTTGTATTTTGGCAATGTCATTGAAGAGGTGCAACATAGAATTTTGCAAGTGACAGGTTTTGAATAAGGTCAATTCCCATTTAGATACTTAGGTGTACCTATTAAATCTAAGAGACCGTCTAAATTAGATTGTGATCTGTTAGTTGATAAAATTCTTAAGAGAATTGGTTGTCTGAGTTCTAGGCATTTGTATTATGCAGCAAGATTAACTTTGATTAATCTAGTTTTAATGAGCTTACATACTTATTTGGCTCAGGTATTTCTGATTCCTAAAGGAGTCTGGGTATTCACCCTATCAATATCTCAAATCAATAATGGCTTCTATTTGGTAACTAAATGGACACTTAAGTAGGACCAAATTAGAACTAATTGTCAGGCTATTGTTCTCTTGTTTCCTCAAAGTCATAGAGTAAGACATAGAGTTATCAAACAGATGAATTCTTTTAAGTATGAGAGTTGGGTTGACTGCCCTTACTATGGCGGAATATTTCAGAGATGTTAATGAACAAGATGTACTTCTATTTATCGACAATATCTTCCCTTTCATCCAAGCCGGATCTGAAGTCTCTGCCTTATTGGGTCGACTTGACACTATAACAAAGAGTTGTAGAGCTTAATTGTGGAAGGTAAAGTTTTTACTTCTAAACCTCCTTCTGTAGCCTGGCATGAGGTCTGCTTTGCAAAAGGTAGAGGTGGGCTGGAATTAAAGAGTGTTATAGTTGGAATGTTCCAGCAATTCGAGAGTATGTTGGCAAATTACACAGAAGGTTGATCTATTGTGGATAAATTGGGTTCATTCTGTGTATATTACACGGAATGGTGGGAGTACAAATCTCCTATGAATGCTAGCTGGTGCTCGAAGAGTATTTGTAAAGTTAAGGAGAAGTTGTGAGATGCTTATAGTGGAAATCAATGGCTCAACATTGGGATGAGTTATACTATCAAAGCTGGATACAAATGGTTGCACCAAGAAGGAGAAAAGGTTAGGTGGAATCACTAGGTGTGGAACTCCTTTAATGTTCCTAAGCATTCTTTCATAGTCTGACTGACTGCTCAGAACAAATCGAAAACTAGATCCAAGCTTGCTGCTGGCATCTTTGTTGATATTAAGTAAGATCCATGGTACTGATGACTGCCATCATTTATTTTTTAGATGCACTTTAAGTAAGATTGTGTGTGAAGGTATTATGAAATGGTTAGACATTAGAGTTGCTGCTATTGAAAGTGTCTTTACAACTTGGAAGAAATGGGGTAGAAATTTTTGTAGTAAAAGGAGATAAAAAGTGTATTATGCTGCCCTCGATGTTGTTGTGTACCATGTTTGGTTGGCTAGGAATGTTACTCTCTGGCAAGCTAAAGTCCCTGCACTGATAAAGTGATTAAGAAGATTAAGTAGATGGTCTGTATTAGAGTGCAGATTTAGTAACTGATAAGTGATCTAGTGCTGATAAGGAGTGGGTTGAAATGTTGTGTGCTAGATAAGTAGTTCTGATGTATTTTGTGTTTGTTGTAGTCTGGTTGTTTGGTGCGTGTTATTGCGTTTGCAGATTAGGTTGTATGGTGGCACTTTGCTATTTTTGGTATAATACACTTACATTTTACCAAAATAAATAAAATCAATTCTCTACTCCTTACTTTAATTTGATCATATATAAGCTCGTGCACCATATGGACAACAACATTTCTTTCGGATGTGATGATCCTATACCCCTTGTCAAGGACCCACGGGTCATCCTGTATTCGAGTTTTCCTTCCTTTCCTAATGCGCCAGATCATACCCTCCTTAAGCACAACTTTAGAACTCCAGATACTTTTCCAAGAGTAGTAACTACAAGAGTAGCCAACTGAAGCCTCGACAAATCACTATTAGGGTAATATTTTGCTTTTAACTCGCCCAAAAAGAGAATTGGGCTTACGAACTAGTCTCCAAGCTTGACGCCTTAAAAGACCATCATTGAAAACTTCAAGATCCTTGAATCCCATGCCGCCAAGACACTTCAAAGAACACATAAAATCCCAATTTATCCAATGAGTTTTCCACCGAGTGTTACTATTACCCCACCAAAACATTGCCATTGCAGAATGAATCTTTTGAATGACCAATTTTGGGATCTTATAAACACCCATAAGATAGGTAGGGATGGCCTAGATCATTGTCTTGAGAAGAATTTCCTTTCCAGCTATAGCTAGATTAGATTTTTTTTCTTTCAACCTTGAAGTTTCTTCCAAATTTTATCTAATAAAGAATCAAAGATAGCTTTTTTTGATCTTCCTGAGATAGAGTTGATAGCAAGGTATTTTTCGTGCTTGTCGACCTATCTCATGTTTTGAATCCCCGTCAACAAAGCTCTTTGCTCAATTGTAACTCCTCTGCTAAAAGATGCCTCCGACTTTTCGTAATTAATTTTCTGACTGGATGCTGCTTCATACTGGTTGAGAATATCAACAATAACATGGCATTCCTGCGGGTGGCTCTTGTGAAGAGTAAGTCGTCATTAGCAAAAAAAAAGGTGAGAGATTTTCGGACCACTATGATTGCCCTTAACACCATGAATATGCTTGTCTTGAACTTTATTCTGAATCATTTTATAGAACACATCAGTAATCAAAATGAAAACATATCAGGGTCTCCCTAGCGAAGGCCTCTAGCAGGAGTAACAGAACCACAAACACGTCCATTCAAAATGAATGAATATGTGACAAAAGAGACATAATCCATTATCAAATTAACCCAACGACCACAAGCCCATAGTAAGCAAGAGTTTTTTCAAAAATCCCCATTCAACTCTGTTATAGGCTTTACTCATGTCAAGCTTCATAACAATAGTGCCCCGTTGACTATGCTGAAGATGCTTCATAGAATGAAACACCTCCATACCAATAAGAGTGTGATGAGTGATCAAACGTCCCGGAACAACAACACTATGATTTTCATAAACAATATCCGGGAGAAAAGTTTTCAATCTCATCACAGTAGCTTTCGACACTAGCTATAAAAAACATTACAGAGAGCAATCGGGCGAAATTCAACAACCTTAGAGGGATCTTTCACTTTCGTAATTAAAGCAATGTTAGTTTTGCCAATACAGGCAGGAGAAGAGATTCCTTGCAAAATATTACTAACAAAACTTGTCACATCATCCCCAATTATATGCCGAAAATGTTGATAAAGAATTTCATGTATACCATCAGGGTCCAGGGCCTTACAAGTTTGTTGGAGTGTTGCATAAATTTCCTCTTTAGTGAAAGGCGTCATCAAGGCTTGATTGTATTCGGTGGAAACAAGAGGTGTGATGTTTTGAAGCACTATTTCAATGTCTAGCTCTGAGGGGGTGAGAAGAGGCAAAAATAGAGTTGAAATAATCCCCAAGAATAGACTCAATATCCTCCTCCTTGTCGCACCATACACCACTTTCATCAAAAAGGCCTACAATAATGATTTCTTTTACGCCTTTGAAATGCTTTGTGATGAATATACTTGGTACTTTTATCACCATCTCTCACTTCCGATACTCAATAGCGTAAATACCAATAGGATTCATTCTTTTCATTTAGATCCTTCAATTTTCGCTGAAGCTCCACACATTATTTGCAACTTTCTTCAGTGATGGGTTGTTGTTGGGCCGAAGCAAGCGATTTTTCAGCTTGCTCAGTTTGTTTGCCTAGTTTATTATAGCTCATCTTGCTCCAAATTCTGAGATGGCAGCCCATATTCTCAAGCCTAGCCATGATATTTTCACCAGTTCGTCCCAGGCGCTGCGCACAACACTTTAATACCAATAGGATTCATTCTTTTCATTTAGATCCTCCAATTCTCGCTAAAGCTCCATACATTCTTTGCAACTTTCTTCAGTGATGGGTTGTTGTTGGGCCGAAGCAAGCGTTTTCAGCTTGCTCGATTTGTTTGCCCAGTTTATTATAGCTTATCTTACTCCAAATTCTGAGATGGCGGGCCATATTCTCAAGCCTAGCCATGATATTTTCACCAGCAGATTCGTCATAGGCGCTGCGCACAACACTTTCACATTGTTCATCAAGAAGTCAACACTTTTCAAAACAAAATCCCTTTCTCTTCTTTTTATGGCTGCACTAAGTATGAGCACGAGTGATCATTGGTGAGTGATTTGATTTGTAGCATAGAAGATGCTCCACAATAGTGTTTGGGTGTAAACTTAGCCAAGATGAAGAGCTAAGAAAATGTTCCAAACATTCACGCACACAAGTGTCAACAAATTTCCCTCGTTCCCAAGTATGCCAAGTCCCCAGAAAGCCAAGATCCCGAAGTGAGAGATCATCCATAGTAGACCGAAAATTATCCATTTCACGACGGACACGATTAACACCACCTTGAGTTCAAGTTTGATGTTTTTCCTCCTCATGCGCCCACCCATATAAACCAACAAATCTCCATTGTTTTTCACCTTCATCAACATCACCACAAATGTGATGTTGCGAGAAAGAGACAAGAGAGAACTTGACAGTATCTCTCCAATAGATGCATAGCCCCCCCAGATCTTACTCTACTAGCAACTCCAGAAGCATTTGCAAATCCCAATCTTTCCTTTAAAGCTTCAACCTCGTTCTTCTTTATCATGGTTTTCGAGAAAAATATAATGTCGAGGGCATAAGAGTTACTCCATTTACGGAGTTGACGAACTAATTGAGGATTGCCCATCCCTCGACAGTTCCAGCACAAAGTACTCATAATGCTAGGCGGGGTTGGGTTGTACCAACCTCCGCTAAAACCATGGAAGCAAAATCATGAGTAGAGCTTAGCTTAGCATGCTTCATAGCACTATCACCTGATTCACTATCCATCTTAGTAATTTCAAGAGTTCTTTTAGACAAAAATCAATAGGGTCCATCTCCATGTTCATTGCACCTTCATTGTCTTTTGTGCTTCCTCTAGCCATGCGTTTCCAGACCCTCAACTTAACTTTTGATCCATCTTTTTAGTCGAAAAAACAAATTCAACGGCATTAGTATGAGCGTTCACACTACAATCATGTTATTTCAATGAGTTAAAATGAGGAGATGGGTCAGAATAGGCAAGTCCCTTGTGCTGCGTCAAACTAGCATGGATTTTAGCGCCTTCATGCTATCATTGTTACACTTCCCCATAATGACAGGAACAAGATTATTGGGCACGGCAACCTGGTTAACAACACCCTCTTGAGAAACTAAATCAACAACCTCCTCTGGAGACTACCCTATAGAGAATATGATCTTTTTACAAGCTTAGTATTAGTCTCCTCTTCCAGCTCTTTCATTCACCCCTTCATAGGAGTCGCTTTTAAGGTTAAATTCCACCCCCAATGATTCATGTTTATTCTTTTTCGGTAACATTTTGACAATCCTTTTCAGAGTGTCCCATAACTCCACAAGCAAAACAAAAGAAAGGTAGACATTCATACTCAAAATCCACTGTTATCTCCTTCCCTTTTTGTCTTTAATTTTCTGAAAACGCCCAGTGGTTTTATTACATCAAGCATAACCCTTGCACGTCTATATTTCGCAAACCCTAAAATATCATCCTCAAGTTCCAATATTTCCCCATATAATAATTTAAAGCCCTTAAAATTCCATCTAATCTACTATTAAAAGGGAGATTTTTTTATGCAAATCCAGAATGGGGGAAGGGTGTAATGCTAGCTACCTGGTTTGGTTGCTCATCACCATCAAATTCTTTAAAGAGGATAAGCATATTTTCAAAGCACCATGGCCTCCCTTCTAATACTTTTATCATATCGCGACAATGAAGAAATTAGAATGCATACAAATTCGGGCTTATAACCCTAATAACCAGACCGTGAACTAGCGCCCACACTGTGGTGATGTTGCTCTTGAAAGCTTCAACGTTATAGGTGCGTTCAGTGAGTAAACGACCTAATAACAACAAAGATATAGAATTCATATTATTAGTGGTTAGGGTTTCGAGGTCCAATACTTGTTCTTCTTCTTCATCAGTTCGGAGTTTTGATACAAATTCAGAGATCTCCTCTGTCATGAGCAACAGAGGAGCGAAGTCCGGAGGGGGTAGGGTTGTCTATCGAGGGATAGAGAGAAAAATCCTTTTTTCAATGGAGAGTTTCTAAGTATGACAAACTTGATGTAAGTAATCAATTATTCAAATGTTCATGTACTTAAAAGATATAGTTGCTATGGAAATATAACAAGGTTACTTTATAGAAGAAGTTATACAACTTTTTTTAAGTTTTACAAATTTATAGGAAAGAACAAGCTTAATTTAGAAATAACTTATAAATGAAGTTTTTTTTTATTAAGAAAGATAATTCGTCTGAAGATAACTCCTACTAGGCTACTAGCCTGCAGAGCACATCAGGCTAGAGCCTGGGTACAAGGCTAAACAGCCCACAAGTGAATGCCCCAACATATAGTTAGGATGAGGATTTGAACCTTGGACAATTCTCTGGAATTTCGGATGGTACTCCACTGAACTACCACCTCTCCCTTAAACTTAAAAATGATGTACTATAGGAATTCAGTTATAATTTAGATTTATAACACGTGTTATTTTAATTTGTCAAAAAATCTATAAAATATAAATTAAATATTATAGCTAGCATGAGGAAATTTTCAGATTATTAAAACAAATAATCTAAATAATAAGGATAAAAAAGTCAATACAACATACTATTGATATACTGTTATCTTTTGTTCTTCCTGTATTACCATTGGGAAATTTCATATTGTTCTACTTGTTTTGAATCTTTTCATATAAAGCCTAAATTTTGGACATAAATAACCTCATACAAATTTTTTCAATGACATCCTTTTCCTTGTTTATATAGTTGATTGGGACGCTTATATTTAATATTTTCATTTGTTGACTCTCTCTCTCCTCACAACTCAGAACATCATATCTCTCCTATCTCCTCATATCACTCTCTCTCCATTTTTTTTGTTTTCTGAAAATCCTCGCTCTTTCTCTTCCATTTAATCAAACTTTTAACTTGTCTATTGACTCCTCCCAATCGTTCTCCTCAGTCCTTCCCACTCTGCATCGCTACCTCGCCGAACTCGACAGTCTTGCCGCATCTCGCATCCCCATTTATCGCTTGTGCAGCTAGGGGTGTGCACCGGTCCAGGACCGAACCGGTGGACCGAAATGCGGGATTTTCTTGGACGGGCCGGACCGGAAATTTCGGTCCGATCCTGGACCTCTTGGACCGGAATTTTTTGTCCAAAAAAAAATCTTTTTTTTATTTTATTAAAATATATTTATAAATTATATACATTAAAAATGAATAATTTTAATAACAATAATCCTGAAAGAATAAATACTAGGTTTTTAACTTTCTACCTTTTAATTTTTTTTAAAATATAAACTTTTTTTTACTAAAATAATAGAAATTACGGTACAACCGGTCCGGACCGGAATTTTACGGGTTTGGACCATACCAGACCAGTGGGCCGAAATCTTGATATTTGACGGACCGGGGACCGGACCGGAGGTCCAATCGGGTCCAAATTTCGGTCTGGGCCGGGTCGGGCCGGTTTGTGCACACCCCATGCACAACCCCCACCTCTCTTCTTCTCTCGTTCGTTGCTCTCCTCGTCTTTTCCGTTTCTTCTTTTCTTATTGCACCTATGAATAAAGTCAAATTTTGAAATCATGAAGGATATGAGCCATATTTTTCCTGAAATCAAAGATTAAAACAGTTATAGTCTTATGGCAAGATGAAACCTTCAAAATAAAAATTAGAGGATTTTATCAGTTCAATGACTTTTGCTGATTGAAACCAAGTAAAAGTACATTTTGGCAACTGAAATTAATGATGGAAGACAAGGAGGTTTTTTTTATTTTCATTTTTATTGAAAAACAAACAGAGGAGGAAGAAGACTGTTCGCTAGTTTCATAAAAAGCATAGGAAGAAGAGAAATGTGGTTTTCACAGCTTTTGTTGTTTTCTCTCTCTTCAATGGTGGGATCTAATTATTTTATTATTTTCGCTTTCTTCTAAAGTATAGATCTAAGTATACATTAAATATTACATTGGTTCATCCCCTGATTCCAATCAGGAAGAATAAAAGGGAACGGAGGGAGTATATGAATCACACCAAGATTATGTAATTCGTCTTAATTATACTTATGATTTTCTTTTCTAATTCTCACCCTAAGACGCAAGTAAACAATCACACTGAAATCAATGTATTTTTTATGCAAAACATTAACCAATGTTTGCAAAAAGTAAGTTTGTGGATATCAAACAAAAAGAAAAATTGTTATTTGTCTGCTTACACACTTTTCTAATATGTACTTTGTCAAAGATATTAATCTTAAAATTCATAATGTGAATGAGGAGAGAAGAGATGAAAGAGGATCATGAAATTTATTGGGTCAGAGTTATTATTTATCTTTGGATGCAAAAGTGGAAGTAAAGCTCTGAGTGGCTTGGAGGTTATTAGGAGGGAAAAATCAAATGAAAAAGTAGATTGTGTAGATTTTTTTATATATAGGAGTAAAAAAAGTGTTTGTATCACAATTAAAAAAAGTTTACATTCCCCTCTTATGTTTTTGTCCTTATTTCAAGTGACACGCCGTCTTTGTTTTTGGGCGAAGAATATGCATGTTTAATTAAGTAGGTGCCACAAAGTATATTAATATTTTGTAGGAAGTAACAAATAAACGTTGGGAGACAGAAAGGCGATTCTGAAGCATGTTGGAGTTTCGTTCTTTTAAGGAATATGTTAAGATCATGAAGTACAATTGATTTTGTGGCCCTTGAATTGATAGTATATTAGACAATTGATCATGACGAATCAAGACGATTTGCAACTATAATTGGCTTTGTGTGAATTCTATTATATATTTATTAATTTTATTATGATAATAATGGTATTATGGGTATGGTATCATTTTTTTTCTTCAAAAAGGTAATATTACAACGATTTTTACAAGTCTTTTTATATTTGAAGAATATTTGTTAAGTGACCCTTTTTAAAAAAAATCAGTTACGTAATTGATTAATTAGTCACTTAAGCTAAGAGATATCTTGATTATATATACGATGATTATTTATATTTCCACAATACTAAAATATTTCCATAACTAGCTTATGTATATTTCATCAACCAAGGAATTAATTTGCATATATGATGTGATCAAAGTATAACTCATTAACTAAACAGAAAAAAATCAATAAGAGAATATAATTCATGAACGTGAGTTAGGGATTTGAGGTTACATATTTACATTTATTTTTGAAAATATAACTTTTCTTCTTCTTAAGAATTTATTAATCGGAATAAAAAAAGGATTTATCATATGTTGGTACGTGATCACAGGTCATTTTGCAAAAAAAAAAAAAAAAAACGCATTTTTCTGCAGTATGATTTCTTTGCTATGTAGATGCCATATCAGTTAAACAATAATCCCTCTATTTTTTTGGTCATTCTCACTTTCCTATGCGCATCTTTCAATGCACATTTTAAAATTTAAATATCTTTCATTATATATTAGTAAAAATTATAACGATTGAATATTAATAAAATACTAATTGAGACGAATCAAACAAGACCCCACATGACTATGTTTTTTCTTATAAATTGAGAAGATTTGAGAAGATTCTTTCTAAGCTGAATAGTGTCAAGATTCCAAGTGAGAAAGATAAAAAAAAAAAAACAGGATTATTATTAAAGACCTCTTTAGATCTCAATAAGAGAGTAGATTATTAAGTGATCAGTTAAACAAGTATATATTATGAAAATCATATGATGAGACTTTTGTAACAGGTTATTGAAGATTCTCATTTTTGTGATATCACTCTCTTAAATTGTACTATCTACCATAATTTCTGGTGCAAGTAATGGTGCCCTTGTGGTTAGTGGTTACTGAGTGGTCTGGTGCAATGCATCAGTAGGGCAAGACAATAAGAGAGAAGGGTTGAGCGAGACTGTGAAAAAGGAAAGCGGAAGTGGTTGCATGATTGAGTGTCATTAGTGGTGCGAATTGTGATCTTATATGAGCCTCTGAATGAAGCTATGGGTACGGCGAAAACTTATCCAGTGTTGAGGGTTAAATAACGTATTGGAAACCATGCAACAACAATGTATCAAATAAGAAAAGCAGAGGGAGTAATGTAGTAATAGTGGGATTACGCTAAAACTGGAAGTGTTCAAACTAATTCTAGACAAACATAAAAGGAAAGTGTTCAAACTATTTTATTTGGGACGGAGGGAGTAGCAGAATAAGGGGTGATTATCATATTAATAAAAATAGTGTTGTAGGGTAGATGGAATTGGAAAAATGAAAACTAATAATCTCACCTTTGCCACTTATATTGGAGGAGTTATTATTTTGTCTTTCATGACATGTTATTAAGAAAAGCTACTTGCAAGTTGTGATATTACTATCTCTTACGACATATTTTTTAGCATGTATATTTTCTATGAGATGAACTTGGTTAATCAATGTTTTATATGACATGTATGCATGTGATCCAATTCATGCAAAGTGATTTGTATACATTGTGTAAAGCATCAATATGTTTATTTTGTTGATTTATAAGTGTTAGGAGAACCTATGAGTTCAAAGTAAGCCTAATTGACTATTTTTTAATTCATTAAAGGTGAAAATTGTTCTAGATTATTTCTTTGAAGGAAATAAGTTTAGTAGTTATTTTTTTAGTAGGAGTGAAGAACGCAATACATTATGTTATGTGCTAAGAATTGTGAAATTAGTCATTTGAAGTTTTATGTAGTTGGATGATCCTTAATGTTTAGTGACATGAGTAAGGAAGAGAAATTTCATAATTTGTGAAAACAAGTAGGAGGTCAATGATTTATACCAGCTTGGAGGAATTATTAAGATTTAGATAAGTTATATATTTTGTTTATGGATATAGTCAACACCATCTTATCAATGATATAGAGATAACCTTTAAAAGGTGACAAAATAAGGAATATTATGAGGACCTTATAGTTCTAAGAGCGAGGGACCATATTTGAAGTTGGATTTAATTAAGGAATTTTCCTCTATGCTAAATCGCAAAGGAGTTATCGTTGTTATAGAGCAAAAAAAGTACGAAGTAAGACCATATTTGAAACTTTAACATGTTCCTTTTTAGATCATTTTTGTTTTAAAGGTGAAGTAAGATACTAGAATTCTCTAAATGTATTCTAAGTTGATTTTGGGGATTATTGAGTGTCAAGAGGAGTATTATTTTTGGGAGTAGTCTTAAACTTCTGCTTGCATGATAGTGTATAATTATTGTCTTGGCAATATGAAAGATAGAGTGATTGTAAGGATTGGGTATATCACTTATTAAAATAATTAAGTGACTCTTATAATAGAAGAAATATATTCTTTTGGGAGAAATCTGGAGCTAAATAAAAGAGAAAAATGGAAGAAACTAGTCAATCGAGATTTGATTTTGGAAAGGATAGTCGTATTTATATATTATGGATTTAAGCATTGAGTTTATATTATGTGAATGAGTTAATCTTATTGAAATAAAGATTGTATGAGTTTTCATAAAAGATTGTGTATTTACTATCTCAAGTCCTAGTTGAGTACTGTTTATTTTTGATAGAATATTAATTGTGGTACTTTAAGAAAAAATTGAAGATGAATTTCGAGGAGTTTTAGTTTTGAGGACCTAACTAAGGAAGTCTATTTTTTTTCTTCAAGTATATGTTGTGTTAGTATATATACTAACAAGTTTTGCTTGTGAATAATGATGAATTGATTTGATTTTCCTTTGTAATAAAATAGGATCAAGGGTTATTTATTTTATCATATTCATTGTGAGACATTTCTGAGTTATGGGATGCTGAGTAAAATTTTGAGGAGAAAGTAAAGTTTTTTTAATTAAATAGAAAGAGATAGACTTGTTTGAATATTATATTTTCGAGTAAAGCTTACGAAAGGTTTTATAAAGTTCTTTTTTCCTCACTATATTATAGTATTTTGATAATATATTAGTATTTGCTCAAATAGTTTTCCTACAAAATTTGTCTTGTATCAGTATGTAATTCTTTATTATTTCAAGAATTTGAAAAATTTTCCTACTCATATTGTATAAACTTTTTAGTTTGTCATAAACTACCTTTTGTACTTATTCAAATACTTTATTTATTATGTTGATCTATATTTGAAGGAAATTATTTCTATTATTAATACCTTGAAATAAAGGTTAATTTTTTTAAAAGCTTAAAAGTTATTTTTGAAAGTGTTATTATCTCTCTAGTGATTTTATTATTACATTTCGAGCAACGATTCTTATATTGTTGTATTACAAAGTTGGTAAATAATTTTAAGTCAAGTTTTAAGCCTTAGCGAGTTACGGGGGCGTAACTCCTTTTAAGAGGGGTAGAATGCAATAGAATTTCGCGCTTTAAACTCATAACACTATTTTTGACCTAATTTTGACTTATTCTATGAGTTATTCAGTGAGCCAACTTATTGTAATAGAAAGAATTTTGGTATATATGTAAATTAATTGCTATATTTTTACTTGCTTGCTGCAAGTTTCATCAAGTTTCGAGGATGAAACTACTTTTAAGGGGGGTAGTCTGTAATACTCCATATTTTTAGTAAGTTATTATTTATATTTTTATAAAAGTTTTAGTTTTTAAAAAAGTTATATTTACTAAAAAGACTTATTATTTATTAGAAAGGCTTTTATAAGAAAAAATTTGGGTATTTAAAACAAATTTTAGCCCAAATGAATTTTGGCCCGAACTTTCCTAAATTATACATTCAAGTAGTTCGTTCAATATAAAATTAAAAATGTTTTACATAAATCTAAAAAGATTTAGAAAAGAAAAGAAGAGGAAAAAAAAGATTTAAAGAAAAAGAAAAGAAAAAAAGAAGAAAAAAAATCCGCCGCATCATTCACGCGGTTATGTGGTTATGTTTCATGAAGTGTGGTTACTTTTTGTTTTTTTTTCTTTTAGTTATTTTATCTTAGATAATTACTCTCTCTGTATTTTTTTTATCTTTCTCACTTTCTGTTTTAGGGTGTATCTTTTTAATCTTCTCACTTTGAATCTCTCTATTTTCGGTTATAATTTTTGACAACAATACCCCTTCTTTGTTTGCATATTTACACCTAATACCTTGCCAAGATAATAAATAAACAATATTTCTTGTACTATTCCACTGACCGATATTATCCCCTTCAGATCCCCCCTCCTCTCTTTCTCTCCTCTTTGTCTTCCTTCTTAAATTCTTCATCTACCCATTTGACTCTCTCAACTACTCCCTCTGTACCCATTAAATCCCCTGTATTCAATGTTCTGTTCTTTATCTTTATGGAAGAACCTCTCAACTACCAATTAAATCTCCTCCATTTAGTGTTCCAACGTCCCTTTTTCTCTCATCTTGGGCTATAAATCTTCACCCTCTCTGAAACATCAAATGTTGAAAACCCTAGATCTACAACATCTCTCTCTTTCTCTTCATTTTCTTTGCGCTTCTCTTTCTCTTGTGAAATTTATTTTCAGTCTCTCTCTTCGTTTTTTCTAGGCAATCTACTAGTGTCACAAAATTCAGATCTGAAATTTACTTTGTTAGATCTATATTTTCACTCTATTTAATTTCAACAATGGCTGAAAAAATTACTTCTGAGATTTATGAAGAATCTGAGGTTGTTCTAGACTCTGAGATTACTGAAAATGCTACGAATGAGCCATGCAACACCGAAGAAGAAGAGGAACTCGTTGTTCTAGACACACCGGACCGAGAAGTTCCCAGATCTGAGCCTGAAATTGATGAGTTCCCTTTGCCACCTCCTGAGGAAATTTACGAGAATTTGAGAATATATTTCCCAGCTATAAAACTCCAGCATTGTCAGCCTTGGAGGGAGTTTCGCTAACTCTTTAAATTTTTGTTGAATTATTTTTAATTTTTTTGATAGTTAAACTGAATTTGAGTGTGGTCTTTGTGTGCTGTTAGAATTTGAGTGTGGTATTTGTGATGATGATGATATGTGCTATTTTTTTTTTGTTCAAGTATGTTTGTTTTTGGTTCAAATAACTACGCCTACTGTGATGATGATGATATGTGCTGTTTCTTGCCTTGTTCTGCCTTGTTGCTGGATGTTTTAGTTGCCATTCAAATGATCATTAACAAACTGAATTGCCTTTTGAACATCTTCAATACTTGGACCAACTTCTTCTGGGAGTAATCGTAAGTCTTCCAACTGTTTTTTCTTTGCATGAGGCTCATCATATTCATTACTTCCACATACCTTAATAACTTCATTTAAGTAAAATTGAAGTGACATCCACACATTACTTAGAGTTTTAGGGTGTAGTTCTTCCCATGATTCATTCACAGCAGTTACTAGTTGGTCAATTGTCCTTGGAGATTTCTTATATTGCAATGTTTGAAGTGATCTAAATAACCAAGATCCACTGTTAGGAGGCTGTTGTATCAACCTAAAATCGAATCCATCTAGTAGTCTATGTTGTTGAAAAATTGGATCATCATTTGTTATGTGTGCCGGTGAATTGTCTTGCTGAATTTAAATGACCTTACTTAGGTCATCTGGCCATTTCTCCCTGATAGCTTGCATAATCTTATGAACCAACATGTCCCTAATAACATCCTTTGTAATTGCTTCGATGGGTTTGGTTTCTAAAGTGAACCAACATGTCCCTAATAACATCCTTTGTAATTGTTTCAATGGGTTTGGTTTCTAAAGTGCCCTTAGGCCTGTTGTTTGATCTTCTTTGTGCTGGAAATTGTTTGGTGATCGAAAGCCCATATGCCAATTTTGCCATTAAATGCACAAGAACCATCCTGGTTCCACCTTGGTCTTGCAACAGCAACTATAAACATGGCTTTAGGTATGAAATTCTTGTTTTTTTCTTCCTCCATAGTGTTTTTTCCCTTGGATGGAGATATGCTCTTACCCTTTTCTGAGTCATGTAAAACCATTTTTCATCTATATGGACAACATTTCTCATGTCTATGTAAGTTGGATTTGTGTAAAGTGTGTTTCTTTGTATTAAACTTAGTACCCACATACATCTTCTTAGCTGTTTTTTTATGTTCAAATCAGACTTTAATGGGTTTGTATGTAGCCTTAATCCTCCCCTTTTAACTATCCTTCCTAGTGTTGTGAAATGCAAGTTAAGTGAAGTTGCGAATGACCTCAAACTTGTTCTTTAACATAAAGGTACAGATGAAACCTGTTCAAGAGTGATTTTGGCTCTCTTCCTTCCACATTTGTGCTTGTTGGTTTTGACGTTTATGGGTAGCCCGTCATCGTGTTGCTTGTTGGCCTTCTTCCATATGGTATAGACTGTCCTTGTGCTGATGTTGAACTTTTCAGCACATAGCTTCTTGGCTCCCCATGGTAGACTTCCCACCACTGTGTGACTTAGAAGCCACTTTGCTACTTTTTGTCATGTTTCATTGCTGAGCCTAGGCCCATGATGTGGCTGAGATACAGATGCTACAGGAACATATGCTTCATCTTCATTGTTAGACCTTTGATGTCCTGAGGCCATTAATGGCAATGATGCCCAAATATTTTAACTTTTTTTTCTCCTCTTTTAAGTCATTTAGTGGTGTGGACACCGTAGAGTAGTATGAGATTTTATATACTGAAGTCAGATTTTGTAATTAGTTTGAATTTTTATTGGGAGGGAATTTTAGTAGAAAACCTACGTATGAAATTAAAGAGGGAAATGAAAAATGTAACTTTCCCTCCTTATTTTTAGTTGGCTGGTGTAATTAATGCAATTGTACTTTGCATCCTTGTTTATTAAAATGAAATTAGATGGCACTTTCATGCTTTATATACAAAATGGTAAAAAAAATCAGAACATTGTACCTGATATCTGCCTTTTTCCTTTTTCTCTTTATTTTGTAAAATCAGATTCCTCCCATGTGGGGTGAATCTCTCCTTTCCTTATTTTTTGTGAAAGATACAAAGTAGGAAAGATAAAAAAATACAGAGGGAGTATGTATTATGGGATAATTTATATCTTTTTCTAATCTTAGTTGGATAATCGTAAATATTAGTTATATCTTAGCTAGATTAGTTTATCCTTTTCCCTATATTTATCTTTTAGTTTCCTAGTCGTATTCCAATTCTACCTTTAATTTGCAAGTAGTATAAATAGGGGTCTCCACCCATCATACTTTTCACACCAAATTTGAGAAATAAATCTCTTTTCTCAAGTTTAAACTCTCTCTCTTTTAGCCCTACTAATACCATACTCCTGACAGTTTCCATCAACACATATTATATTTTCATATGATAATATCAATCTAACATTGGTTTGAAAGAGTAATCTTACTTTATTTGCATCATTTTGACTTTTGCACTATCACTGAATATTATTGGATAATATACAATATAAGTTAAAAGGCTAGCCTCCCCCTCTCTCTTTTCTCTCTAAAACCCTAGCCTCCCCCACTCCTTTTTCATCAAAGAGGGGCTGCCATGGATGATTTCATCCATGACAAGCCCCCTTTTCTCTTTTATTTTCAGTTTTTAGTTTATTTTCTTGTTTTGTTGAATAAATTAGTATCTCTTTATGAGATTTTTCAAAACCTGTTATGGGGTTTTTAGTCTCTATTGTGGAGATCTCCTTCTCCCTTGTGGGAGTTGTGAGTGTGGTTGTTTTGTTTTTAGGTATGAGAAATTGTTCTTATTAGTTGAAGTTCGAGACTCAACATGAAGGTATTGGAATCTCGGATGCAGTTAACATGGCTCGATCAAGAATGCTCTTTCCAAACTATGTCAGAATGATAGACTTCCTCATCAATAGCTATTTGATTCAGCAAATACAAGGGGACTGCACTGTATTGCTCGATCTGGTTCATTATAGTTTCTTCGAAGACGAATTTGATTTAACCTTGTTTAATTGTATCTTGTTTTTCTTTAATATCTATTGTAGCTGCCGTTTGGCCTTCAATTAATGAAATTTCTCTTTCAAAAAAAAATATACAATATAAGTTTTAGCATGTCACTTTGTTTGATATTTTTTTAGTAAAGGAAGGGAAGAGAAAGGAAAAGAAGTGAAAAAGAAGGTAGTTGTAGTTTCTAATGTTTGGTATAATTGGTGGATTTGAGAGGAATCATATGTTTGGTTGTCATTGGTAGAGAAAAGGAAATGATGGAAACAAAGAAAACATAGGAAAAAGCTTATTAGCTTTCTTTCCCGTTAAATTTCTCCAATTTTGGGAGGAAAGGAAAACAATAATTTAAGGGAAAAAATGACAAGAATAATCCAACTATTACTGTTTCACTCAAAATAATCCCAACTATGAGTTATTCTAGAATAATCCAAACTATTGGGAGTACTCTCTCAAAATAGTCCAAACTTTTAATTATCCTATATATAATAGACCCCAAATGGATCATTGAAATTTTGGATTATTTTGGGAAGGTATCCCGAATAGTTTGGATTCCAGAATAAGCCAAATTTGGGATTATTTCTGTCAATTGTTTCAAATTTAAGAGTATTCTTTTCCTTCGACTTATCTCCTTTCCAATCAAACCCCTATTATGTTCTTTTACCAAACATGAGAAAGTTTGTTTTTATCTTTCCTTTCCTTTCCTTTCCTTTCTTTTCCATCCAAATCATTCATACCAAACAAAGCCGTATTTACATTTACAAGATCTCAAGTTTATTAATTTTTTCACAAATATATATTTAGTGATCAAAATTACATATCGACAAGTTTGAAAATCAAAACGTTGCAAGCAAAAAAAAAAAAGGAACTACCTCTTAGATTAGAGATTGATACATCCACCCTACTAGATAGACTAAGGGTCTGTTCTCTTCGGCATAAAACAGCTGAATTGAACTGAACTGAACTTATTGGAGCTAAACTGAACTGAACTGAATTGAACTGAATTGAACTGAATTGAACTGAACTAAATTGAATTGAATTAAATTAAATTAAATTAAATTAAATTGAATTAAACTGAATGTAATAAACATATAAATAATATTTTAAACAATAATAATATAAATATTAAATAATAATTATAATGATAAGTAATAATAATGAATAATAATAATAATAATAGTATTTTGGAAATCTTTAAATGATAGTTATAAATAAATAATATTAATAATCATAAATTAATAATAATAATAATAATTAATGATAATAATAATAATTAATAATAATTATTTTATATTATTTGTATTAATATATTAATACTTGACGATGATATATAATAATATCTAAGAAGTAAACTAATATTACTATTTTAATAATTAGATTTAATAATTTAAAAATATTTAGTAATAAAAATAATGATTGGGTTGGACCGTGAAAATTACATCATAAATCGTCTTGACGCGATTTGATTGGTTTATGGGCTAAAAAAAGTGGGTTTATTTGTGCTTTGACCTAAACCATGTTCCTCCTAATAATAATAGTAATAATAATGAGTAAAGCTATAATAAAAAAAAAATATAGAAACAACAACAATAATAATAATACTTAATAATAATGATATATATTTAAATAATAATAATAATAATAATAATATAATCATAATAAAAATGATAATAATAATAATAATAATAATAAGAAGAAGAAGAAGAAGAAGAAGAAGAAGAAGAAGAAGAAGAAGAAGAGGAGTAATTAGTAAAATAAATTATACCAACATAATGATAATATTTAACAAAATGGTTATAAAAGAATGGAGCTGAACTGAACTGATTGGAGCTGAACTGAACTGATTGGAGCTGAACTGAACTGAACTTATTGGAGCTGAATTGAACTGAACTGAAAATAAGCTGGGGAGAACAAACCCTAACCACGTTAGACAATTAAAATATAATTAATTTGCACCTAGGATAGCTCGGTTGGTTAGAGCTTTCCTAAGGATCCAGATGATCCTAGGATCGATTCTCATCCCCGTCCTTGTGAGTTTGTGACTCATTCGCACCAAAAAAAATGGACAATTAAAAATAATTAATTTCACTTAATTTATACTAAAACTTAAATAAATGTGGAAAATTTGGAAATAAAAAAAAAGGGAAAGAAAAAACAAAGGGGAGAAAAGAGAGAAATTCAAATTTCAAATCCACACCCCCCTTGGCCCCTTCCCTTCTCTCTCGCAAACACAAAAGCTCCACCATGTCTGCAACCCTCAAACCCTAACTAAGCTCTTTTCTACTTCTCTCTCTCTTTCTCTCTCCTCCAACTCTTCCTTCTCTTCAAACGTTTATTTGCCACGTGGCAAATCGCATCTTCTTTCTCTCTCCTCTATCTTTCCTATTTGCTTCTGGTAATCTCTCTCAACCTCCAATTTACTCCTTTGAGATTTCAAATTTTGAGAATTGTTGAAATGAGATTCATTCTATCTTTGACTAATCTAATTTCTCTGTTGTTATTTTTACAATTTTATTTTTCTGTAAGAATTCATGCGGGTTCTTGCATTTTATGTTATTTTATTTATTTTGTAATTCTGTGTGTGTTTAATTTTTAAGTTTGCATTAGAGTAAAGTTTGATTACGTAAATAAATAAATAAAAGATTTCTCATTTTCTTATTTTTGTTTGTTGAGCAGAGCAGTTATGGAAGCCATACTTGTTGATTCAGTTCAGAACAGTTTGCGGCATTTTATGTACCCCAATGCCATTTTCATTTGTGAACGTCTTTGTGCTGAATTTCCGTCTGAGGTAAAACAATTTATGTTTTTTTTCTTAGAAGGGGGTGGTGGTTGTTGAACTATATGAGGAGAGGTTGTGAGGAGGTGTAAATTATCACTAGCAACCCGTACTCGTACTTGTACTCGATTTGGATGGTGGCTTTGAGTTTCGTGTTGTTTGCATCTTTGTCGAATAGGGAAGGTTAGGAACTTAGGCGAGTCATTCTTAAATGATTTTGTGAAAGCCATTGTTATATTAGTGCTTGCCATTTTAAAGATGGCAAAAGGAATTACTAAGACACAACTTGATTTTACCAATTTGTGAATGATGTTGATCCAGCAACTTGAAGGTGTTGCACACTTGCACTGAGTTTGATTATAGTGTAACTGCTGAAGAAGATTGGACTAATTGAGAAGTTATAAAATTAAAGAGAAACTAAATATGCCAATGCTAGTGTCACCTCTATTTGGGATTTTAATATTTTGGCATATTCAAGGCAGGGGAGTTCTTTCATGTTTGCTAAATCTGTACAAGCTGAAATTATGAGACAAGAGCACTTGGATTTCGGTATCGCGTTAGCATATGCAACTTTTTGAATGCTTATAACACTTATTGATTTTCTTTTACCCGTGGACGGTGGATGTAGGTCAATTTGCAATTGTTGGCTAGTTGTTACCTACGCAATAATCAAGCTTATGCTGCGTATCATATATTGAAAGGTTTGTGAAAAGATTCTTTCTTGAGATTTCAATTTGGTACTGGAGCAATAGTTTGACATGTTTTCTTCAGTCAACTATTGACCATGCAGTTTTGCGTTGCCTTCTTTTAGTTGGTTCAGCTGTTTTGCTTCTTCATTATATGACAGCTCTTTTGATCTTGTGATTTTTTTGTTTGTTTGTTGTGAAGGCACACGAATGGCTCAATCGCGCTACTTGTTTGCTTTCTCATGCTTTCAGATGGATCTTTTAAATGAAGCAGAAAAGGCATTGTCCCTAGCTAATGAGTCTGGTTTGGAGGTAATTTGGGCCTTTATGCTCAAATAAAGTATTTGGTGTCTTGTGAGTATTCAGTATTATTTTATGAGAGTGTCAATGTACTGTCACACAGGCTACATGAGTTGTGAATCATAGTCATGGTACATTTTTATCTGATAGTGTTTCTGTTGATTTCCTTGATTGTCCTGGTATTTCATCTTTGCTTGATTACCTGAACATAACTGATACGTAGTATTTTGTAACACGATACATAATTTTCTCGGTGCAGGTTCCAAATGGTGCAGCTGGCCATTATCTACTTGGACTTATTTACAGGTTTCTTTTGTGCTCTTTTAGTTTAATTTATCTTATGTTCCCAAGCAGAGTATATAAAGGGAAATCAAATCATTCTTGCGATGTGCATCATTACACGTGTGTCATGTGTACTTTGTCAGTCTGTCTTCTGTGTCCCCAGGTCTACGGTGTACCTTCCTTAGATGCAACCAGGTCTATGCTACAATTGCTGCCATTATGGGTTTTGCATGTAGACTTGACTTTATTCTTAAAAATCTTTAATCCCCGTGCTAGAAGTCTAATGTAGTTTGATGGCTGGGAGTAAAAAAAAAACAGCTTTTGTTACTTGGTGATTGAACTTGATTGAAAGACTATTTGTCAGCTATGTTTTACGGGCCTTGGTGAGACAATACCAATTCTGGACCAAAATGACCTTTTTCACCAAAAAGCTGTTGTAGATGTCTTATATACTGCTGGACATGAAAAAGGCCAGGAGAACTAGAAAAGGAGAAACAATAAAAAAGGAGCTCTTTAGTACTTTTAGATGAGTCGACTTTGCAAAATGAGGGCTCTTTATACTCTTGATAGACGTTCTGTGTTGGGAAGAAAGGCATTTTTGCCATGCTCATTAAATACTGACTTTTTCTTTTTGTGGTAGAAGACATCAGTCTGTACTACTAGTAGCATTTAGGGGTTAAATCTTGATCAATTCATTTGTTCGTATTCAGAATCATGCCATTTTGGGTTGAAGTTATATGGTGCAATCTCGTGTTATAATTGGCTATGCTTTTAGATAATGAGGCCTGCTTATACTCTGGATAGACGTTCTGTGCTTGGGAGAAAATCCTTTTTGCTGTGCTCATCAGCTAGTGACTTGTCTCTTCTGGTAAAATGACATCAGTGTGTACCACTAGTAACATTTAGGTTGACATTCTATGGTGCATTCTGGTGTAATGTTTGGCTATGTTTTTAGATTTGAGGACATAAATGCGACAAGTAAGAACATATACTTGATTAAGGCAATCTGTTTCTCCTTATGCTCAAAACAAGAAAAACAAAGTTCCTCTCAAAAAAAAAAAAAAACAAGAAAAAGAAAGTAGAAGGTTGAGAGCTAGTAACTTCTTCATTTTGAGCTACTGATTTCTCAATAGACATTCACTCATCTTCTATGAACACTTTTTAAAAGCATCTCCTATATTGAAATTTGAAAACTTGTCATGTTCTTTTCAGGTATACAGACCGTAGAAAGAGTGCCATTCATCACTTTAAGCAAGCATTGTCTATTGATCCATTGTTTTGGGCTGCATATGAGGAACTATGTATATTGGGTATGTCACTGTTCAAATTTTAATTTCCAGTTTCCACCCTTTAGTGTCTTATTCTGTTTTAGTTTAGTGAATTTATTATGTTTTCAAGTTTATGTGGAGATGTGAAGTGTCGCGCTTTAAACTTTGAAGATTATGTGGAAATGTCATGTGTCCTGTTTTCAACTTTTAAGTTGTGGTAGGGCAGCATTTCAAATGTATCAGTTTAGCTGTAAATTATTTTTAGTTGTAAATTTGAACTAGGCAGGTAGAAAGAATGACCTGATATAATGTGTCGATTATCGAGTCTTCATTTTTTTTGTACACGTATCCTGTATCAAATACTTCAGATGGCTATGCCTAGCTGGCGTCGTAGTTCCTTTTTAACAGAGATCCTTTAGTAAACTCCTTGTCAATCTAGTCAATACACCGCTTGTTTTCTCTATTCGTCCCTTTTATATATCGTTACAGTGCTAGGAGACAAAAAAATTCTGTACATGGAGTTATGGTTGAACTGTAAACTTCTGAATATCATATGGTTAGAGATGGTGCTGCTTACATCTGGTCTCCCCGTACACTGCAGAAGGTAGGATGCTTCTGGGTGGTTGTGTAACAATAATGTGTATTGGTTTGACATACATTGATGAATATCATAGGCATTTATGAATATCACTAGCCGTACTCTTATTATCTGAGATGACTGTTGCTATTTTCAGGCTCTGCTGAAGAAGCATATACCGTGTTTGGTGAATCAGCTGTTGCTACCATACAGAAGCAGCAGCAACAACAGCAGCATGCCCTGACGTCTCAGAACTTTGTCACTTCCACTGAGGATCATAACCAAGTTTTGGCTAAGAGCTCTGGTGATGCAAGTCCGAGACAGCTGAAAAGTATCCATGGTAATAGCGCAAAGGATGCTTCTGGAAGTTATCAGGGAGCTACGGTATCTTCAGCAGCTGTCAACCAACCCCTGAATTGCTCGTCTTCTAGCTTGTCATTTTACAACACTCCTTCTCCAATGGCCTCACAGGTAAGGTATGTTCATTTCTTTTTTTACCCTTTCAGGGGTTTCATTTTGTGTTGGGATTGGGTCTGAGTTGGGGTTCAAGCAATTCGGTTCACATTAAGAAAGAAAATTTCGTTAAGTGGTGAAAGTTAGATTTGTTGTAAAATTGTTTGTTTTTCCATGTATATATATATATATATATATATAATATATATATATATATATTATATATATTATATATATATATATAATATATATATATATATATATATATATCTTAGAGTGGTATATGTTATATACAACTTACAAGCATCATACCTAAATATACCCACTCTTTTACGCTGCTTAAAGATCCCAACTTCTGTGCACCTTCTCAGAAGGTTGCCAGGGAAATGCACACATCATGCACGTCGAAGAAAAGAATTAAAAATTACAACTTCAGCCAAGAAGCAATTTCCTCATCACTTACAATTACATGTGTACATCTACAGGAAGCTTGAATTGGATAGCTAATAGCTTGTGAAATTTCTTCTTTTATTACATTTCTTTAAAAAATTCTATTTAGCATCAGCAAGAAAATATGGAAAATCTTGCAAAAACTAGCAGTTTCAGATTCAGCGAGTGCAGTTGGGTGATTGACCATTTCCACTCTTGCTGCTAGCTTCCAACTGAACTGTAAACTAGAATCTTAAGCAGCAACTCCTTCACACCTGTGAATCTACAATTCAAATGAAGTACTCCAACACTTTCTTTGTTCTTTAAACACATATAGCATGTGTCACAAGTAACCCCTCTCATCTGTAGTCTGGCTTTAGTGGAAAGTTATTTTGAACAGAAAGGCGTAAAATAAATGAAATCCCACTACTTGTATTAGACCTGTTAGCGAGCTTTTTGTATGGACTTTCTGATGATTGCCTCTCAAAGCTTTGTACATCTGAACAAATACCTCCATTGCCTACATTCTTACATTCATCAATGTTTTCAAGTTGTGCTGTGCCTCCCAAAAGTTTTCTCAGATTCTATCAGATCTTATATTGTGCTCTGATCCTGATTAGTTAAACTCAAGAAGCTTGTAGATTGGTTTATAATATTCCGAGAAGCAGGTGAAGGGTGTTTCCTGGTGTATATTGTTTTTATAATGTGTGATTTGGAACTTTCTGTAATTCGAGAACTTGGTTTCTCATTTCTGTTAATTGTGAGAGCCAACTGCTTCTTTCTCACTAAGAAAAGAGAAGGAAAAAGAAGTTGGATTGGTTCTAAAATCTTCTTCCTTACGTTTATGTGACATCATACATTGCTTTGCTGAGGTGTGCGAAACTTTTCCTTTTTTTATTAGTGTCCAAACAAACCATCTCTTTTTAGAATCAATGATTATCAGGACTGTGTGTGCACATCCTCCATTTTTAATGATTAGTGTCAACTTCTTTCTCCACTGCAACTAGCAAATAGAGTACCATCCCAGAGTGCTGCTGTGAAGGGTTATATGTGTGTTGATATCATTACTTCCCTATCCTTGTCATGATAATTGAAACAAATTTTCTGTAGTAGAGCTTAAGTACTTCAGTGTTCTCCATCAATTGTTTTTTTAAGAGTGCTGCTAGTCCTTCGCGTGTTCCTGTGTTACTAGTTTTCTGTCTGTGTTTCTATCTTGAAATTGCTGTGTACTAGTGGTATGGTTATTTGATTTTTTCTTTCTGCTGCAGCTGTCTGGTATAGCTCCTCCACCCGTTTGCAGGAATGTACAGCAAAATACTGCCTCAGCAAGTAGTGAAGGCTCCCCAAGATCAACAGTAAACACAACTCTTCAAGCCCCTCGAAGGAAGTTTGTGGATGAAGGAAAATTAAGAAAGGTTCTGATCTGACCCTCTGGTAATTTTATTATTATTCAAATTATTTTCTTGATGAATTGTTAAAGTGCTAATGAGGTAAATGTTATACATTTTCAATAAGTTTGTTGATGATATTGGGATTCTTAATAAGTTTGTGGATCGGCATGCTATTGGATACACTTTTTTGTTTGTAAAACCACCGTTCCCAACAAAATTCTATAGTTACCTGCTTATTTAGTTTTGTTATGATTCCTTCCTTATGGCTTGCTGCTTGGAGAAGAAATAGCTAGTTGGTGATTTTTTTGCATATGCAAATTTGACTCTCGAGGAATGGAGAACTTGAAGTGCTTTGTTTGTTCATTGCCTGTTTTATCTAAGACCTTTTAATGTTTGTAGAAAGATATTGACCACTCTTGTGCTTCATATTCTAAAATATGATTTTTGTTTTATACCTTATGCTATTCGCTTGAGATTTATTCACATGTCAGTGATAGATAATTCTGTTTTTTGGGTAATAAATTGCTTTGATCAAGTGAAAGTGTTAAACCGAGTTGTTAGACTCACAGCTGGAAGCTCCAATAAATTTTGTCTTAGGCATGTTAGCACGTCTGTTCCCTTTATTGGTTCTTAATTCTTACAACATATCAATATAGCAGTTATCCGGGCATCGTATCATGGATCAACACCTTTCTCATTTCTGTTCACTTTCAGATATCCGGGAGATTATTCTCTGATTCTGGTCCCAGACGAAGTACACGATTAGCAGGAGAAGCAGGGGGAAGCAACAACACGGCAATAACATCATCAACTGGGAATGGAACAAGTCATTCTTCAAAGTATATTGGAAATTCTAGGTTGAGCAATGCAGGATTACGCTCTGTGACACTTCGCAAAGGACAGGCATGGGCAAGTGAAAGTTTTGAAGAAGGTGATGACCTTTGGAGCTGTAGTAACTGAGCTTGACCATTTATATTCAGTAACTCCTGATTGAATTTTGTGGCCCTGAGTGACTATTGATATTGCTGTTTTGCTATTGATTTTTCATGAATCCTTTAGGTTTTCTCTGATTGTATTTATCTGTACTCTCCAACATGCAGAGGTATTCCATGATTCTTTTTCGCTATTTGGATTCTTTTTATAGTTGAAACATAAAACTTATGTGGAAAATAAGGTTTGACTTGTTTCCATGAGCTCTCATGGCCTTGTCTTGCTCATGTTGTCACTTCACTAGACAGACCTTTATGAGCAACATTACCATTGATTTACTTGCTGATCTTCGACTTAAAGTTCTCTAGCTATATCTTCTATGGTTTTTCAGCTTATTCAGTTTTGGTCAATTTCATCTTTAAAATCTGTAGTTAAATTCTTTACCGTGGAGGTAGTTCTAATCTAGAAGCTGTATTACCAATGAGTGATGCTTGAAGCAAACAGGGACTTAGATCCAGGGATATAATTGTCCTATTTTATCAGTAAAAAAATTAATTTTGATGATTTTCTATCTGTTATCATGCTTCTATCTATTGAACGATCTCCTCTTTTTGTCTTCTCTAATCTGCTAGTAATTTAGAATTTGTGCTTTTTCTACATAGATTTCACTTTTATATGATTTTCCTTGCTGTGTATGTCTGTATGATAAAGTGTGCTGACTTTGCTTACATGTTATGGTCTTTTCCAGGAATTCGCCATGAGGCATTTGATGACTCTCGATTAAATGCACAAGCAAGTATTAGTACATCTTCCTCTTATGATGCTGGTTTTACTGAGCAGGATGGTGGATCTATGAGTTTATGTAGAACTACTTGTGATGATTCTAGAGTTCGTAATGGGGCTCTAGAAATATTAGGCCTGTGGAGACTCTTGGGGGATGGCTATAGACTTATTTGCATGTACAAGTGCCAGGTAATAGTTTTTGTTGGCTCAAGCAACTGAATTTTCCTGCTCTAGTTGCTGGTTTGAGTACATTGATAGTGCTTTCTAGTGAATTAGCTTTCTTGATATTCCTGTGATAGCCAGTTAATTTTGCTTTTGTTATGGTTTTTGCAGGATGCATTGGACACCTATCAGAAACTTCCGTCCAAACATTACAATACTGTCTGGGTGCTTTCGCAGGTAATTACACTGAACTTCTTGTTGCTGATGATATGTAATCTATTTCCCTTTTTCACCCTGCCCTGTGGTAACACCTTTTTTTTTTTTTTTTTTCCTTTTCACTTAGCACAAGTTACTACGTTATGTTTCCTGTATCTTTTGATAATTATCTTGATGATAAGCCTCAAAAGTAAAATATATTCGTAGAGGCATTAATTGTCCATCGTGTAATGTAAACCATGAGATTCTTTGGGCAGCAACTATTGTGGTAGTCTTTATGTTGAACTCTTAGAGCACCTTAGTGTCTAAACTCAACTAAACTCGATTGAAGGGAAAATTTTGTAGCTGATATTCGCAATCAATCCTGAAACCTAACTCTTTGCAATCAATACTTCAGGATTTGGTTGATTAAGTCAAAACTCATTGAATTTGTAAGAGAGTGAGATGGTTTTCTGAGGAGAGGAAATTAAATTTAGGAACTTTATTCTGTTGTTACTATGGGCTTGATGCTCAACTTCCTCAAACCGTGTTTAAATTTTGCTTCTTTGAATTTGTATGTTCTTTTTTTTTGTAATATTGAATGATTTTTGCTACTTGTATATTTTATCTTTCTGTAGTTCTATACTAATTGAATGATTGGTGCCGACTTTATAATTATGACTGACAACTAACTTCAGCATTTGAAATTTAATTCTTATAATTAACATTTGGCATTAAGTATCTGTGGTGAGATCTGTGGAGGCTGTTTGGTTTTCTGGGTTTTCTATCTTTTGTAGCCTTTCTATATTACTCCAATGTCAAATTGCCTGAAGATATTTGCAGATATAACTTGTATCTTTGTTCCCTTCCCTTCTTAAATGTGGCATAGTATCTCTGAAGAGTGAAGACTTATGAAGCTCGTTTTCTGTCGGCTCATTTTGTAGTTTGGAACTTTGGTGTTTTTCATGTCTGTGAATATGTATCTTAAGACAACTTAGTAACAGAATCTGTGGTTTTTTTTAATTTGATCTTTCAATGTTCTTAAAGCACTTTAAATAGACTGTTTTTTTTTTTTACTGCGTGTACTGCTAATACTGGTTGGTTGCTTGCCTGTTTATTTAGGTTGGGAGAGCATATTTTGAATTAGTTGATTATATAGAAGCTGAACGCGCCTTCACTCTTGCTCGA
Organism: Beta vulgaris subsp. vulgaris; assembly: GCF_026745355.1. Taxonomy (NCBI): domain Eukaryota; kingdom Viridiplantae; phylum Streptophyta; class Magnoliopsida; order Caryophyllales; family Amaranthaceae; genus Beta; species Beta vulgaris. The sequence goes on from NC_079206.1 coordinate 49,057,168, forward strand.
CGCCAGTGTCCTTGCAGCTTAGATGGCATGGATGTCTACTCTACTGTTCTCTACGTGAGTTTTTTTTTTTTTCATCCAACGTCTTTTACTGAAACTTCTAATGTAGAATTCTATAGTGCAATCAGTCTGCTTTTTATCTCGGTTTCATATAATTACACCGGAAACTACCAGCCTACGCATTCCCAGTCTCATGGTGTAACTGTATCTTTATGCTGCCTCTTTTGTCACCTCAATATATGGGTTAGGATGAAGTGGTTATTTTTTGGGTGTGACATGGAAATGGAAATTCTTTTGTTGCAGCATTTGAAGGAAGATATGAAATTAAGTTACCTGGCTCATGAGCTGCAATCAATTGACCGTTTGGCTCCTCAAACATGGTACTTTCTGATAGATCTTATAACTGTGAACTAGCTGCTTTGTATATTTTTCATATATTCCCTCTGTCCCATCCTGTAAGTTTGGTTTGGATTAGGCCCTAATCCAGTCTAAATTTTAATTGCTGAAACTTTTTTTTTGGTTTAATAATTTGTGGACCTTTTTCTTAATGACGTCCTCCATTTTGAAATAATGCAACACTTTCCTTTTTGGGAGTTGCAAATTAAATACAAAGTTTCTGTATTTGGTTAAAGGGTTCTCTCGATCTCTCTTCATCACATGAGTTCCTCTATTTATCTCTCTCTTCATCACTTGACTCCTATTTATCTCTCTCCACCGTTTTTATCTCTTTCCTCATCACATGGGCTCCTTGAAGAATGGGCATCCGTATCCTCGCTATATTGCACTTATTAGAAATAAAGAAGTAAATTAAAACTTAAACAAATAATTTGTTTAACCATTACTTAATGGGGATTTAAATGTAATAATCCTCTCAATTTTTAAGACAAGGCAGAATGTACTCTTTATCTGTTATCATTATGTTTTTAACTTCTCATTTTCTTTCAAATTGTTTTTACAAGCATTACGAAATTAAAAAGTGGGGATATTAGTTTATTTCATAACAAAGATACATTTATTATTCCTTTGATTCATAAGCAAACCTCACACTTTTGTTAGGCATGAAGATATAGAATTGTTTAATATTTAGAGGTAGATTCGAAGATGTAGTGAAGAAAATGTAAGCAAAAGTGTTGGGATGGAGAAAGAGAGAGTAATAGGAAATTATAAAAAGTTTTTGATCATTTATTTCCTTACTCATCTAATAGTAAAAATTATAAAAAGTTCTATATTTGGGAAATATACATTGAGGCAATTCGAACATCTCATATAGTAACATTTGTGTTCTCTATAGTAAAAAAAATACAGTTGAACTTATATAAATAGTGCAAAAGTCAAAGTGTTGTGACTAAATTGAAGGAACTATAATTTTATAAGCAAGCAAACGGTCAGCGTGAAGGTTCAAGACTTAGCCAAGCGTCTACTCAGAAATGTAGTATGGAAAAGAATGTGTGAACTGAATTTTGTTGCTATAGAGCTTAAATAGCCAGGCAAATTTTTTGTAGAACTTTTAATTATTTTACCTTTGAATATCGTTTTCAGATTTGCAGTTCTCCTGTTTCTTTTTTTATCAATATAAGTTTTTCTCCAGATTTTTTGAAAAAATAGTATCTGTTTCTGTTTGATATTTTTTTTTTGTTCTTAATATTTCTGCAAATCGAGTGCAAATGTAGAGTTGCATGATTTTCCGCTTGTTGACTCAAGATTTTAAGATCGACCTGCATTTCTTTTGTGAGCATTCTTCTATTTCGCATATTCTTCAGGTCTGCAACAAAACCTTTTTTCACTTGGATGTGCAGGTGTGCAATGGGAAATTGCTACAGCTTACAGAAAGACCATGATACAGCTCTGAAAATTTTCCAGCGAGCTGTGAAACTCGATTCAAGGTTCGCGTATGCTCATACTCTCTGTGGTCATGAACATGTTGCTTTGGAGGATTTTGAGAGTGGAATAAGAAGCTTCCAGAATGCTCTTCGTGTCGATTCTCGACATTACAATGCGTGGTATGGTCTTGGAATGGTCTACCTTCGTCAAGAGAAGTTTGAGTTTGCTGAACATCATTTTCGGATGGCGTTTCAGATAAATCCTCATTCCTCTGTGATCATGTCATATCTTGGAACAGCTCTGCACGCTTTAAAGGTACTATGCTTATGGTGTGCATGCTGGATTCCTTTATGAGAGCTTCATTTTCACTATCCTAATCCAATTGTTTCTGTTGCTGAATAGAGAAATGAGGAAGCTTTGATGATGATGGAGAAGGCAATTGAAGCAGATAAAAAGAATCCTCTTCCCATGTATCAGAAGGCTATTGTATTGTCTAGCATGGATAACTATGATGAAGCTCTAGAGGTCTTGGAAGAGCTAAAGGAATATGCTCCTCGTGAATGCAGTATCTATGCATTGATTGGTAAGATGTATAAGCGAAAGAACATGCATGAGAAGGCAATGTTGCATTTCGGACTTGCCTTAGACTTGAAGCCATCAGCAACTGATGTTGCTACCATAAAGGTAACTCTTATCTTTGGACTATTTGATGCTTGGCTTATCTTGCTTATTCATGTCCATCTGTATTTATAATCCATTCAAGAACTTCCCATTTAATCAGGATCGATTAGGTACTTCAGATCAGAAGCCCAATGGCATAGACTTTCCATTTATTTATAATCGTTTCCTCTGTATTTATATTCCATTCAAGAACTTGTGAATGGTTCAATGTAGCAAGTTACGCGTAACTGTTTTTTAACTTTGAAATGCAAACATTATTGCTCTGTTCAGAAATAATAGTCAATCAATCAAATAACTATTTTGGGATGTGTGTTCAGATATAATAGAAGCCTTTTATCTTAGTAGATTTATAGCTTTGTTCTCTGGTTTTCAGGCTGCCATTGAGAAGTTGCATGTGCCAGACGACTTAGATGATATTTTATAATAAAAGGATTAACCAGTGAAAGATGCTGAAAATGTATTGGGTACATTACAACACACTTGGAGCTGTCTGTCCCCCGCAATGCTCCTGGTTGATTCTCTATCAGGTTAATTAGGCTATATGCACGCCATGAGGAATGCCAGATCGCTCCTGACCAGGAGATGTTGTAAAATACAACGTTTTGCAGGCATTTGCAAAAGTGAAGTAATCGAGATAGTGTTGTAAATCACACAACGAGAACCAGTCATGAGTTTCACATCTTCAATCATGCTGGGGAAAGATTTGTATATCAGCTGCAGTTCAGTAGTTTGTATAACCTTGACGAGATGTTATTTATTGATCTTGTAGCACTCCTTGAGGGAACACTAGTCCACTACTAGTGCAACTTTAGTTTCAACTTATGGAAAACAAACCCATGTGTAAACTAAATCTGTCTCAAAATAATAGTAAACTCTTCTCATTGTTCACGACGTTAAATATCTCACGTCAAAGAAAAATAAGTGTGATTTTGATTTTCTCTCACTAAAAAGAGCATCTTATCCTACTTACTCTAGGAGATGATCCCTAATACCCTCTCATGCATCTCACAACCTTCTTATAAGATGAACTCAAAAAATTTCACATATTTATCTCAAACTCGGGACACTTTTCCTAATTGTCAAATGATGAGAGAGAAAGTTAGAGAGATAAGTAAAAATTTCCTCTCTTTTCAATACCCAGCCCGAAAAACCTTAGCTCAATGCAAAAAATCCCCAATTCAATTGTACTTGATTTTTGCCCAATTTCTTAGCCTTCAATGCTTATTAAACACTCAAGATCTGCTATTAAGATTAATTGTAGAGTTTGGCTTGTCCAATTTCTTCGCTAATCTGCTTTCTCTCTTCTGTCATAATTGCGAGTTTAGCCACCCTAGAATTAGGTCTGCTAAATTAATCTCTCAAGATTTGCAGGCCTATGTGTGTAGATCTGGAGTTAAATTACTGCTGGAGTGTTCTAAAATCTTTCACCCTCTGCTAATCTGGATGAGGTGGATCCAATTTATTAGTATCAAGTACAAATCTCATCTTAAAGCTAGGGTTTTTGGGGTCTGGAAAGTGATGGGTCATTTAAATCTTCTAGTGAGAGAGTGTGATCTTAAATTTTTTTGGTTTACTGTAATCATTTCGCTATGGGTAACCTATTTCTCATTTACTTGGCGTGCTGTTCTTGGAGCTTTATCCATAATTTCAGATTTTGCATTTAATGCGATTAGAGGTTTCTCTGATGGTATTCATTTGTGGATTTGTGAGAAAGGTATGTGGGTGTGGTATTACTATTATAAATTGACTTCATTCTACGTAAATTGGTATAGCTCATTCCTTTGCTTTCTTTCAAACGCTAATTCTTGTCTTTCTAAATTGTCTCATCCAATATTTATCTCTTGTTGTTACTTGGTTTTGTTTTTCATTATGGCGTCAGAGTCATCTTTTAAAGATGTTCTTATTAAAAATACTGGTGTTGAGATCTCTGGGGCTGGGGATAGTGTAAACCCTAAAGTTTTAGAGTCTGTTGAGAAATCTGGGAATTAAAAATGTGTTGCAAGATGTTTGTTTTGACCCTCCTGGTCCTCCCTCTTTTCCTGAGGCGATCATTTTAGATGATCTTCCTCAAGTCCAGCGTGATATTGATGACTTATCACAATCTTGTCTTGTTGGTAAAATGTTAGGTGAGCTTGTGGACTTGAGAACTATTATCTCAAGGACTAGGGCTGATTGGAGTTTCTGTAAGGGTGATGTGGAGTATTTTGATATGGGGAATCATTGGGTCCTTATTAGGTTTGCTAATCCTGGGGATTTGTTCTTAGTTTGGTCTGAAAGGCCTTGGCATGTCATGGGTGAATTGTTTGTGATTTACCCTTGGAAAGCTCATTTTGATCCTTTCTTAGAGGAAGTAAAGTGGGTGGACTTGTGGGTTAGAATCCCTCGGTTCCCAACTGAGTTATTGAACTTTGAATCTATTGCTAATTTGCTAGCTGCAAATTATGTTGGCTCCTTGATTAAACTTGACTCTAGGTCTCTGTTGAGGCACAAGATAAGATTTGCTCGTGCATGCATTATGGTTGATATCACTGCTCCTTTAGTTGAATATGCAGAAATTAAACGTGCTGGTGGGGTTGAGAGTGGTTATTTAATCTGGTATGAGGACTTTTCTGTTGGGTGTAGCTTCTGTGGTAGTGATGAACATGTGATTGATTTTTGTGCTGTGCTATCTCCTCCTAAATCTGAAAGAAAGGTTATGTTGTTGCAAAATCCAAAGAAGAAATGGTTAGCTGAGTTCTTGAGCACTGCTAATAGGCAAGCAATGCCTCCTACCACAGCTGAGCCAGCTAATGTGGTGGAGGCTAGGCCTAGGCATGTTTCAAGGCCAAGGTTGGACCCTTCTGGTAATTTTTTTTACTGCTGGTCCTAAGAAATTTCCTGCTAAGGTTTTTGCTGGTGCTGTTAAGAAAAATGGTTCTAAAGGTATCATTATTAATGAACCTTCTTCTGTTGTTCCTAAGAAAGCTATGATTTCTCCTGCTGGTATGCAAGATAAAGGTAAGAATTTGTTATTGATGATGTAGTTGATGTTCTGTCCTCTGATGATGAATCAACCAACTTTGATGTGCTCCCTCCCTCTTCTTTAGCAGCAGGTGAGAGTGCTCTCCCTCCCTTGGATGTGCACTCTTCTGTGCCCAGGGAGAGACTGTTCTATTGCCCCTCCCTCCTGCTCCAGATTTTGAGGGTTTATTCTCTCCAGTCCCTCTGAGAGTAGTCTACCTTTCAGAATTATTTGCTAATGCTATTCTACCTGCTGACCCTTTTCATGAGAATGATGGTAAGGAATTTTTTAATGCTGAGATGCAAGGTCAGTCTGATGTGGATGATGATGATACGTATCTTATGGATGAAATGGTTGATGCTGAAATAGATGATGAGTATATCTCTCAGCCTGAGAACTCTTTTCATTCCATCTACTCTGATCATTCAATAGTTAAGCACATAGAGAGTCTGGGGGTTGAAGGGGCTAGTCAGTCTGAGCATCTCTCGTCTTCAAGTTCTACAAAGAGAAGAAAAGGTATGGTAGAAGCAAATTCAGCTAGTTCTGATCTGAAGAGGAACAAGCAGTAGGTCTGGTTCTTTTTTCCATCTGTTAAATATGTTTATAAGTAGTTGGAATATTCGAGGGGCGAGGAGGCCTCTAGCTTTGGAGGAGGTAAAATCTTTTTGCAAGATTAATAATGCAACTATTATGATGCTGTGTGAAACCAAACTTTCTACACCTCCTTCGGATGGTTGTGTAAGGATGTGTGGTTTTACACATTTTGATTACCTGCCTTCTTTTGGTTTAGCGGGTGGAATGTGGATTTTTTGGAAAGTTCCTAATTGTAATCCTTTTGAACTTTCATCTATTAAAAAGTATGATCGCTTTTGGTCTTGTAATATAAAGTTATTAGAGTTGAGCTTTTCTTTTACTTTGCTATTTATTTATGTACCGCCAAATTATCATCTGAAGTATGCATTTTGGGAAGAGTTAATTGAGTTTATTCAAAATATTTCTGGACCCTATCTTATAATGGGTGATTTTAATGAGTTGAGTTCTCATTTAGATAAACAAGGGGGTGCGACTTTTAGCTTTTCAAGACTTGCATGTATGAACCATTTCTTTACTAGTATTGATTGTTATGAGCTCCCTTGTAGTGGTCATAAATTTACTTGGCGAAAATCTAGAGATAGTATTTCTAATATTTATGAACAACTAGATAAAGGAATAGTTAGTTTAGATTGGCTTAGTATGTTTCCTAATGCTCAAGTAAAGCATCATGCTTTCACTTCGTCAGATCATTGCCCTATTTCGGTAGAACTACAAAGTAGATGTAATCTTAAGTTTCCCCCATTTCGATTTGATAAATTATGGACTACTCGCAAAGATTTTGATGTGATTGTTAAGAATCTTGGTGTCATAAATTTCAAGGTTCTAATATGTACTGTGTAGTCCAAAAATGTAAGCTATTAAAGTCTCTAGCTAAGAAATGGGTCGCTACTAGATTTGGAAATATTAATAGACAATTAATTTCAGTTGAGCAAAAGCTTGGGCAGATACAAAATGTATAGAAGAGCAAGGCATAAATTCAACTTTGAGTAATAGACAATTTTTGCTTTTAGCTAAACATAATAAACTTCTTGCTTTTCAAGATATGTACTGGAAAATACGTGCCAAATCTAATCAGCTAAAATTAGGAGACGCCAATACTAAGTACTACCATACTTGTGCTTCTATTAGGAGAAACCGTAATATTATTTCGGCTATTAAGGATGTTTCAAATACAACTCTATCTCACCCAAAGGATATTGAAGAGTGTTTCACGACTGCTTTCAAATCTAGATTTGAATCTAATGCAAGTTGTAGGTTTGATTCAGAGATTGATTTAGAGTTGTTATCTTCAATAATATCTGAGGAGGATAATGAGCAATTATGTGCGACTGTTTCTATGAAAGAAGTTAAAGAGGTGGTGTTTGATCTTACTCATGATAAATCGCCAGGCCCTGATGGGTTCACCCCTTTTTTCTATCAAAAATATTGGACGCTAGTAGGGAATTCTGTATTCCGTGCGGTTGCGTCCTTTTTCCATTCAAGTAGACTTCTTAAAGAGGTAAACCATACTTTTATCACGCTGATACCAAAGGTAGAAAACCCAGAAAATCCTAATCAATTTAGACCTATTATTCTTTGTTCCACTATTTACAAAGTTATTTCTAAAATTATGGCAAATAGAATGAAAATTGTACTAGGGAAAATAATCCATCCGCTACAGGGAGCTTTTGTCCCAGAAAGATTAATTCAGGATAATATTCTGTTAGCTCATGAAGTGTTTCATTCTTTTAAAAATAAAAAGGGGAGGGAAGGATGGGTGGCTATTAAATTAGATATGAAAAAAGCATACGATAGATTGGAATGGAGTTATGTGCTGGCCTGTTTGCGGAAATTGGGGTTTTGTGAAAAATGGGTTAGTTGGGTAGAGCAATGTATTACGACTGTTTCTTTTTCCGTGCTGGTTAATGGTATTCCGGGAGAAATGTTTTACCCATCCAGGGGTATTCGGCAAGGTGATCCTCTGTCTCCGTATCTTTTCATTTTATGTGCGAAAATGCTGGCTAGATTATTATTTCAAGCTAGTATTGAACCACCAATTAATTGGGGTCACTCTGGGTCATTCAGGTGTAACATTCTATTTCTTACATTTGCGGATGATACTATGATATTTGCAAAAGCTAAAATAGAGAGTTGTACTGCCATCAAATCCATCCTTGATAAGTATTGTCTCATGTCAGGTCAGTTAGTTAATTTTCATAAATCAGCATTCCAGTGTACGTCTAACACCCCGGAGGAATTAATTTCGGCCTTCCGGGGGTGTTACAAATGTCACATTCTGATTCTTTAGGGAATTATTTAGGGTGTCCCCTAGTCAGTGGTAAGGTAACCAATTCCTCCTTTTCTTTGATTCAGGAAAGGGTTTCTGCCCAGTTAACTAAATGGCGCGCTAATCTCTTTCGCAGGCAGGTAGAACTGTTTTGATCCAATCTAATCTGGCGGCAAAAGCAAGCTTTCAGATGCAGAGCTTCTCTTTACCTCCTCATATACTTTCTTCTTTGGATAGGTCATATAGGAATTTCTTATGGAACAAGGATCCTGAGTCTAAAGCTCCTAACTTGATAGGATGGGATAAGGTTTGTCTTCCTAAGAAGATGGGTGGGTTAGGGTTAAGAAAAGCTAAAATTAATAACAAGCTCTTCAACTTAAACTTCTTTGGAACTGATTAGAATGCCGGCTAATTTGTGGGTAAGGTTGGTTACCCAAAAGTATTTAAAGCGAGAATCTTTATTTTCTTACCAACCTAAGACTAATGTCTCGTGGCAATGGCGTAAGCTTATGGCTCTTAGGGCCCCTTTTAGGAGGGGTCTAAGATGGATAGTAGGGAATGGTAAGGCTATTTCTTTCTGGGATGATAATTGGGTTTATGACTCGCCTATTAGTGAGAGATGCTTGCCGCGCCTAAATTTTGAACATATTAAAGTAAGTTTTTTTATTTCCGAAGCAGGAATTTGGAACTATGATCTTCTAACACAATTTGTTCCTACGAATGTTGTTAAGGATATTTGTGGTATTTTTCTCCCATCTAATAATGTTGAAGATAAGGTCATCTGGGGGTTAACAGCGAATGGGGAATATTTTGTTCAGTCAGGTGCGCGCCTTTTACAAGGTATTAAAGGTGGTAGCTATAGCCGAGTGAGCTATGATTGGATTTGGTCAGTAGATATCCCCCCTGAGATTAAATTTTTTTCTTTGGAAAATCTGTCAGAATGGTTTTCCCACAAAAAAGAGATTAGAGCTTAGCCATGTGTTTTTACCTTTAGAATGTGTGTTTTGTAATCATCATGCAGAGGATGCGCATCATTTGTTTTTTTCCTGCCGTATAGTCAAGATGTATTTGCTCATACTTCGGAGCTCCCTACTCATTCAGATCTTCCTAGGATGGGTAGTTCCTCTTGTTTCATAGACTATGTTTGTAATTTAAAACAAGTAGTTTCTATGCAGGCAATTAGTTTTATTACTATTGTCTGGTGGTTTATCTGGTATGCTAGAAATAATATTATTTTCCGTCAACATTCGATTTTTGCTAGAGCTCTTTCAAGTATGATTAATTCTTTTATTCAGAATTGGGAACAGGCTAATAAGGGGTTGAATTTGGATTGCAACCCCTTTTCTTTAGCTAATAAGGCAGTTACTAAGAGGGCTACCAGGAAAGATATAGGTTGGGTTTTGCCTCCAACCAATTATGTTAAAATTAACTTTGATGGTTCCAAGTCTCTTGATGGGAGTACAGCGTATGGTTTTGTAATCAGGGATTCTGATGGCAACCTTCTGCTTAGTGGAGCTAGTCAAATTGCACAGTATCACTCTGTGATTGTGGCTGAAGCCTGGGGTCTAAGAGAAGGGATTCGGGGTGCTTTATTTTTAGGGGTCAAGAATATCATTATTGAAGGAGATAATATGTCTGTTATTCAGGCTATTAAGTGTATTTAGAAAATCCCGTGGGCAATCGAAGCTCTAATTAGTGATGCTGACAAAGATTTGAGTAAGTTTGAGTCGTATGAAATTCACCATGTGTTTCGTGAAGCTAATATGGCAGCTGACTGGATGGCGAATTAAGGTCACTCTACGGCTAATCTTTGTTATTGGTCGAGTCACAAAATGCTACGTTTTCCACTATCATCCGTAAGGATGCTTTAGGGTGGCCTGTCTCGTGGATCCCACCCTAGGTTTCTTTCTGGCTAAAAAAAAAAAAAAACTAGATTCCTCATCCCTCTGTTCCTCGAAAATAATTCAAAAGAAAAAAAAAAATACATGAAACAACCATCTTCTTCTCTCTTTTTATTCTCTTTTCATTCTCGTCCACTGTGGAAATGGAGGACTGAGGCGTATGGGGTTGATCATCAAACTTCACCTAGATGACGTTACAAAAGACGTCAAAATACTTTTGTATTCTATCATTGGCAACTTCAAAGATACTCGTGATTTCTCTGAAGAGACTATTCAACGCTTGTTTTCATCACACTGATGGTTCAATCCTCGTCAAAAAAATAAGGGAAAATTTCTCAGGTACCCCTGATATTTGACGTATTTCTCAAATTACCCCTCACATTTGGAAAATTTCCCAGATGTTCCCGAACTTTGACTTTGTGCACAAAATGCCCTTACTATTGACAGAACCTTAACCTTTTCATTTTCCTTTCCATCTTCATCTTCTTCATCTCTTCTCCCACAATCCTCTATTAATCACACTTTAAACTTTCAATTTCCCCCCTCTCCTTCCACCTACATGCCTCCATCTCTTTTTCCCATCTTCTTGTGAATTTCCCCCATTTTTATGATGGTGAAGTTAATTCTCTCTCCTTGTGAATTTTCCCCAAATTAATAATTGTTATTGTTGATGTTCTTATTGTTGAAGCTGCCAAGAGAATTTCTGGGTTTTAGAAATGAGTTTTACACACCATTTTCATAGATGTAGTCATAGAAAATTGGCCTACGTTTTAATTTCTTCTTCTTGATGTTGGGGAGTTGGGTTTTTGGGGTTTGTGCTTGAATGGTATTCTGAGAACAACGAGCAATGAAGTTAAAGGGGATGTGAGGTTTAGGAGAGAGAGATATGAAGAAGATAGAGAAGAGGGGTTGAAAAAGGATTGATGAGAGATATGAGCATGAAGAGAGATGAAGAAGATGAAGATGGGAGGAGAGATAAAGGCATATAGGTGGACAAAGAGAGAGAAAATTGAAGGTTTAGGATGTCATTAATGGAGGATAGTGGGAGAAGAGATGAAGAAGATGAAGATGGAGAGGAAAAAGAGAAAGAAACCCGAACGGCGTTAGAGTTCTGATAGGCGTGTCGCGCACCTAACAAAAATAAATAACCTAACTAATCCTCCTAACTATATAGTTGGGTAAGTCAGAGTCGATCCCACAGAGAGAAAGTTGCTCTATGATTAGCCCTTAAATAATGGTAAGACTAAAGGAGATTAATATCAATAATGGTCGAATTAACTATACTAATCAATATATAAATAAAGACTCTACAGTTAAGTATCCCCACTAGCACGAAATAATACAATATAATTCCTATCCCAAACTAATCAATTAAATGTTTACAAGGAAAAATCCACCCTATAAAGTACCATAGACCTCTCCCGAGTATCTATGGCTTCTCTAATATGCATTCAAGCCTACTCCCGTGGAATCATGCAAATTAAAGACATTAAACGCGGTACTTTAACTTCCTAACAATCCATTCTACCTACTCCCGTGGAGATTTTCATGTCCTTAATTGAAATACTCAAATCCGTCAAAATCCAACTCCCGTTGTGATCAAGACAATGGAATTAGAAAAATATTAGTTATCCCTAATCTAGTATTGGAATATGCACAATCAATTAAGCAAGAACAATTAACAATTAATATGAGAATTTAAAGAAACAATCATGAATTAAATCATACTAGGGTTCAACTTAACCATAGATAAAAGGAACTAGTCAAGCACAATTGAAATAAATAAATAAACTAGAGAACAATAGTTAAAGTTCATAATATAAAACAAAGAGAAAAGAAGAAGAAAATAAGTACTTGAATTAATGGAAGAAAGGTAGAGTCTTGGAGAACAATGAAATCTACAAGTTTCTCTTTCTAACTTCTCTCTAAAAATCCTAAAAAAAGTGTTTTCAATAGACTCTCCCTCAAAATAAAGTTTAAAATCCTATTTATAAGCTAAGAATAATATAAACAGACATAAGTTAGGTCACGCGGAAAACACGACACTACAGTAGGTTGCACGGCAAACAACTTCTTGCACGGGCGTGCAGGTTCGCGAACGGTCGAGCGGAATCTCGCTCGGTCATGCGTGCAGGGAAGAAGTTTTCGTGCCTTTTCATTGCAGGTCGCACGGGCGTGCGACCGAAACAGAGGTTTTTGCTGAACTTTGAACAGGTATAACTTTTGTTCCAGAGCTTCGTTTCGTACATGTAATATATGGTTGGAAAACTCTTCAAGTTTAGTTTCCAACCCAATTAGAATCACTTCATTATCATTTTTGTATAAAAAGTTATGGATACAATGATGAAGAGATGTCATATTTCACACAAGTGCATGAAGTCCTTTGTATCTTTTTCAATTCCAATCCGTTTTGAGCACATGATATATCGTTTTGATGGTAATACAAGTGCCTTAATCATCATGTCTTTAAAAAGGAGTCCAAAGTACCTGAAATTATATCAAAACATCAAACAACCCGTGAAAGCATCGTAGCTTATAAAAAGGGACTTAAATATGCAGAAATGCAATGTAAATACTCTAATGCTACATGAAAACGCACCCTAATATGCCTATAAATGATGTTAGAATATGCACTTATCAAACTCCCCCAAGATAAAATATTGCTTGTCCTCAAGCAATCCAAACTAGAAGTCCAAGGGAAGAGTAAAATGAGCTTTGTAAAGGAATTATACGTTCAACCATTCAATCTCCAAAATATGAAATCCGGGCATATGAAAGATATCATAATTATGAGATTAGACTATGATAGACCACAAACCACACCTCATATAATATAAATTCATGTAATCGCAACTTGACTCACTATGGTAAACCACAAACCTTCCCCCAAGCTAGACTTAATAAAACTCGATAAACCTCACTTTAGTCAAGCACACTTTCTCTCATGTGTTTATAGGTTATGAAATTTCCGTTCAAACATATACCAAGTCGACTCGAATGAATTATTTTTCTTTAAACTTGACTATCGTCTCATTCTCCACTTAAAAATGACAAAAGCATGCATATAGATCATGAGGACTTACAAAGGGTTATAGAGTGGCTACGGTAAGGGTAGGAAAATATTTGGGAATGTGGTGCTAAAAGCCAACTAGTGGAGGAAATAACACTTTAACATCTATGGCCATTAGATGAAAACGCCACAAAAACTTCTACTAGAAATTCAACAAGACATTGCCAATAAATCAAGATAGCACCCATCCTTATCAACTCCGACAAACATTATTTCACCTTTTACTCAATCTTATTTTCACTTCTTTCATTTTTCAATTTTTCAGAATTACTCTTCACAACTTCATCATCTTTTTTATTTTGCACTTTCACACTATAATTTTAAGCATTTTTTTCTTTCAACATATTTTCTTCCAATAATTTTCGAAAAACCACAAACACAAACACAAAATATGACTGATGTAGATATGTCAGTCTATAAGGCTTAGAAAAATCCTCGCAAGGCAATGCTTATGCTTACCAAGTGAAATCAAGTCTTTCTTGGGGAATGTCAACTAATCTTACCACAAACCATTCAAGTTGCAAAACAATCGTACCATGAAGTGGTCAATGTAGTCTAACTCAATCTTGTAAAATTTAATTCCAATATCAAAGATATGCCCAAATATCATAAATGATCAATCTCATGGAATAAAACATATATTTCCTTTATTCATCAAAATGCATGAATGCAACTAATATGCTCCTAATACTAAGAAAGCAATAAATCCTAACTCACTAATATGCCTTAATCATCGCGTCTTTAAAAAGGAGTCCAAAAGTAACTGAAATTATATCAAAATATCAAACAACTCGTGAAAGCATCGTAGCTTATAAAAAGGGGCCTAAATATGCAGAATTGCAATGTAAATGCTCTAATGATGCTACATGAAAATGCACCCTAATATGCCTATAAATGATGTTAGAATATGCACTTATCAAGTTCCGTCAATACTAAGGGTATTTTGAGCATAAAGTCAAAGTTCGCGGGTATTTGGGAAATTTCTCAAATGTGAGGGGTAATTTGAGCAATTACGTCAAACCTCAGGGGTACCTGAGAAAATTTCCCAAAAAATAAACAAGCTTTCCTTTTTCTTTTACTCATGCTCAACCGATCAAGATATGGATCCGCTAATTATGAAGATGCATTGATTTTATTCACTCATTAGTTCCCAAAGTTCAGGGTTACCATCTAGAATTAAATAACAAAATTACAACACATAGAATTTTACAAAACAAAAGATCACCATCTAGAATTTTCCTTTGTTAAAAGTTAAAACCCAAATTACAAACTAAGGATAGTACATCCAAACAATAAACTGAGAAGAAACTAACACTTAAGTAAGCTTTGCTTGCTCTATATACCACATATAAAGTAACCAATAAGAAATTGTAAACCATCTTGTAAACTAGTCCAAAAGGAACTCTTCTTGGACGAATTTTTGGTGGTGGTTGGGTTGTATGTCTTGCTAAAAAAGACCTGATGTAGTGTGACAGAGACTGTTGAGATTCTAGACAAAGACGATTTTCAAATATAGATTGTCACATCTCATCTTGTAGAACCACTCACAACATGATAAATTTTAAGGCCTTTGAAAAGATAAATCTTCTTGGAATTATACATCTTTTAAACTAACAAAGAAATCGTCATTATTTCTATTTATTACTACAAACCGTGCTCAAAGCATGTTTGGAGTTTCTCCTCACGAGCCTGAAACACGAAATATATGGAGGTCGAAACTTGCTTCAAATCAAAGTGTAGAGCCTCCCACAAGATACATTTTGAAGTATGATGAATTTTTACCGCCATCACATGAACTTGAGGTGAATTGAATAGTTTTAATTTATCACCCTATATCTTGATTCGAAGATCCACTCGCAATTTCTCGCATAGAAGATCGTACCACAACATATATAATTTCTAAAAGTAATTTTGAACCAACTATCTTCTTCTCCAATACTCGAACCCTTAAGGTTGCATCTACAAGATTATGCAAACTCTAGAACTGGTTTTTTCTATTGATCTGATTTCCTAGATCTTTCCTTGTAATAGGAAAACTAGGTTCGCCTATAGCCAGCTTATCATCCATAACACTTACTAAAACTAGAAAGCAACCACATGCAAAAAAAAGGAACATTGGGACTTGTAAAACTAAACCTTTGCTAAAACCAAAAACATAATGTAAGCAAATAAAAAAAACTAATCACCATTTATAATGGACCACGATCTTCGACGTCTACTCGTGTACTTATCAAACTAAAGGAAGAACTGAGATGTTGAAACTTAAAGAATAAGGCCATCAACACTTTGCTAACCTTCACTTTAAAGTATCATCTCTCTTAACCTTCAACCTTGCTTCATGTACACTCATGAGCCATCTCTTGCTTAAGATCTTGACATGTCTTCACGGTTCCAAAACCAGGAGTCACTTCTTGAATGAATCCACAAAGAGGATGGGAATTAAGATACCTTTGCTCGGTTAAAATGACGATGGGTAGATCAACTATTTATTTTTTGCCAACTTACAGTGGCGCGTTCTAGACCTAGACTAGGACCTGTTCTCTTCGGCATAAAACAACTAAACTGAACTGGTTGCAACTGAATTGAATTGAGCTGAACTGAATGGAATTAAATTATAACTAATTGTAGTGATAATAATATAATATAATATTATTTAATTAATAATAAATTCATAATAATGATTTATTAATAATAATTAAGTTATTAAATAAAATAATAATTAACCGATTATGAAAACTAGTTAATGTTCGATAGTACTCCCTCCGTTTCCTAAAGATCTTCCCACTTATTGTTCCTACAGATACCAAGGAAAATCAAGTTGTGTGGGGCATGGTGTGAGTAAAGTAGGAGAGAGAAAGGGTTAAGATAAATAAACAAATAAAAAGGGGTTAAAGTAGGAGAGAGAAAGGGAGTAAAATTGAATTAATAATGTAATGGTGGACCAAATGATAGTAACATGAGAGGGTAAATAGGGACATTTGTTTTGCCAAATAAGGAATAAAGCAAAAGAGGGAAGATCTTTTGGAAACACCCTTAAACGGAAAGAGGGAAGATCTTTAGGAAACGGAGGGAGTACTATTATTTTGCTTAGTAATTCACCTATCAAAACGTGTATTTTTTTCATTTCAACAATGACAAGTATTATTGTTGTTATTTTTAATAGTATTATTGATGTCATCTATTAAAAAGTTTGTACTTTGAACAACGATGAATACTATTGCAATGTGTACTTCTTAGGCTTAAATTATCATTTCAATATAATTAGCCGAATCATATAGAAAAAAAGTATTAGCAAAATAATAATTAGCAATATATAAATAATAATATTAAATGCAATAGTAATAATAGGAGTAATAAGAACAATAATAATATAATAAATAATAATTATAATCATGATATTAATATTTATAATAGAGGTGTAATAGTAATAGTAGTAGTAATAATAATGATAATAATAATAATTATCATTGTTTTATTATCAGAGAATTAAATGACTGAACTGAACTCAAACTCAACTCAATTGAACTGAACTGAATTGATTGCAATTGAACTGAATTGATTGCAACTAAACTGAAAATAAGTTGGAGAGAACAGCCCTAGGAGGGTGAACAAAGAACATAATGGTGAAGGAGAAGTGAAGGGCTTGACGGCCATCGTGCCTGGCGGCTGTCGAGCCCTTTCGGCTTCTATGCATCACTTGCTTTTCCTTGGGGGGGGGGGTTAAGAGGTTTTCTTTCAGGGGAGAAAAAGTCTTTTTTTCTTAAACACACAATTTATAATAGTAGTTAAACACAAAAAGGAAGGTCGAGAGAGTTAGGATGTTTCATTATATAGTTGGCACAGAAATAATGCCTTGAAATACTACCTCAATCAATCTAAAGCTAAACATTACTATTAACACCCTTAATCAAATAAAATCCAATCATTATCACCTCATTTTCGTAGTAAGTTATTAATGGTAGTAATAGTATAACTTTCTATGTGATTTGTTAGAGCGTTTAATAATCATGTGTTAATCTTCATTTTATTTTATAGATTTTTTGAGGCACATACAAGGCTATGGTAGAGGTAATATCAAATATTGAGGTCTGGCAGGCAATAAATTTGGCATAAAGTTGGTTCTAGCATCAATTGGAATTGCAAATACTTTGCAAGTTCCCATTGCCTTCATCAATATACTTTCTTTAAGAAGGAAATATGCCTTTAGAATCATGGGCCAACTGTAATGCGAAAAAAAATCGTTGAGGCAGCTTGAATTCGGTATTGGAAACTCGACTTGAGGAGAGAAATAAGAGAAACATGCAAAATGTTTTATGAAATTATGAGGATGATATCATCAACATGCAAGAGGAGATAGGCTAAAACTTTACCCTATATATATTAACAAGACGAATACTTATTGTAACAAAAAAGACAAGATGAAATTGACTAAGTAATTGTAAGTGACATAGCATCATTGATGCAAGGGCTTGGGCTTCAGCAGGAACTGTTTGATTGGTTTGAGGGATTATTGAGGTCGATGGAAGGTTAGAGATTGTGGGGGTATAGAGCATGAATACAATCTCCAAATGCCTCTTTATGTCCTTGGAATCGCTTCATGTTTGCAAGGTGTTTTTTTTACTCTAAATGGCTTTCAAAAACAACCGGAGACTCTCATTTAATGTCACATTGCACAACTTACATATTAAAGGGACTACCTCAACCTGCTTGTGCTTTATATGTTCCACATATCTTCTTGAACCGTCAAAGATTCTTGCCTACTTCTCACCGCAACCCCCTCTCATCATCCTTCTCTTAAGACCACCCGGCCCCGACCCGGCGACCCCCTAAATGATCCTTTATAATTACTCTTGAGACAATAACGCTCCTGAGTCCTTGGCTTTATTTGGAGGAGACAATGTGGGCCAATAGTTAAAAGGTATAATGATTAAAATAATAGTGGGTTAGTTCCAAAATAGAAGTGTAAAGAGTATTTTGAGACAGATGAAAAAGGAAAGTGTAAAGAGTATTTTGAGACGGAGGGAGTATATAGTCAATAGTTTCTTGAGAACTAAATTCAGTTTTCAACTTAATGTACAAGTGAGAAAGATAATACAACTAGCGAAAGAGACAAATCAACTTGAGCTCTGAGGAACCAATCTTCCTCAAGAAACTAAAGCAAGGCCAATCGACTGGTGACTGTTTGTGATCTGGATTGGGAGTATTTAAGCCAATTGGGGTTAGCTCAAGGTCAACAAAAAAGAAAATATAATTGAAATTTATTTTGCATCGAGATAGGACCCAAGTGCATATTTGATAAGTCAAGAATCTGCACCAAGTGCCTAACCCAATATTAGAAAATACTTTGAGACTTGTTTGGACAAAAGGAAGAATTTCCGATACCATTGTCTGTAATTGAAAAATGCTTATCATCCAGGTCGGCCATCAAATGAGACCACCCCTACACGAACCAGAGATAGTTAGATGCAGAAGCACTCGTGTAAATAGACTCATATATGAAACACAAACTAGGTTAGGGATGCATAAAGCATTCTTAGTCTTTGGAAGTTGACTATCTGGAGTTGTTTTCCAAAAACTTAGTCTATAACCATTTAAACTCCAGATAGTTGTACACCCAAATGACAAATCAAGCACTATATACAGTCTACAACCATAATCAACCAAAAATATGTTTTCACCTAGCAAAATCCTCTTCTAACATATAATATATATAGAGTACGTCGTTAACTAATTTCGCTTGATACCTTTAAAAGTGTATGATATAATACTGAATCAAGTAAAAAATTTTGTACCCTAAACCTGCTAAACCTTCCCAAATTAAGTTCTTCTGCATAACCTCAAATCATTTTCCACCTCTGTCAACCAAGCGATTCATTGAAAACTCAACTTAATTACCCCATTGTTCCTTTTCAACTCACCTATGTATAACATGGAAAGTGAAAACAAAACAGTCCTCTACATAAACCTCTTCTTAGAACGCAAACTTGTTTCTAAAAGAAAGGAAAATCGAAAAAGAAGGAGAATTTCTACAAACAAGATTCATTTATGTCCTTCATTGTAAGGCTTGCCCTGGACCTGTATCTTGGGCCATACAGTGAAGAAGCATAGCAGTTGATGGTTATTTAATTTTAGATGGATGACTGCTATATATGCAGAGGAAAAATAAGTAACCTTAAGAACAAAAAAGCACACAATAACTCTATTCATGATGTGTTATCTAATATTGCATCGACATTAAACTGCATCAAGTAGTCGAGTGGTCTTATAGAGTTTTATAAGCCATTTTGTCAAATGTATATCTTCATCTTAGAAGATCATATTCGTTCATCCCTACTTACTAACGAGTCAATGTCATAACATCTTCGATCCTGCAGAAGCATGAGAGTAAGAATTCTGCAAGGAAAGAAGCAGCACATAAATAACTAGAACTATAAATTAGATAATTACATTCCTTGTCTACCATGCTTGCTCTTTCTAATAATTCTATTGGGACGTGCAGTGAATTGCTAACAATCCAGAATAACAAATCCACTTACCCCAACCCCTGAAAACTAACGAATGAATAAGAGAAAAATAAAAAATGAAAAGACAAATGAAGAAATATTAATGCCAACAATTATGCCAATTAAAATGAACGATTTTTACATTATATATCCCTGACAAATTTTTTTTGCACCATATACCCTTTCGACTTTTGAAATTCACCATATACCCCCCACTTTTGAAAAATTGCATCCACTTACCTTAATGACTAACGGAGTAAAAACTCCTTAGTCATTAACCCTTAATTCCCCCTCTAATCCTAATTAACTAACCTAAATTTACTCTTAACTCTAACCCTAACCCCTAATCTAATACCCTAACCCTAACCACCCCTCTCCCACCCCATCCCTTCCCCCTAGCCCCCATCCCACCAACCCCCTCCCATCCCTTTCCCCCTCAGTCCCGCAATCCCCTCCCCTTCCCGTGCAACTGTCTGTCGCACCACCCCCCGATTTTCGAGCAATTTTTACCCCATATATTCGAACTTAGCAGTGCTTTTTGAATTTTTTGAAACACAAGAACCTAGATTTTTCGAATTTTTTTTAGGGTTCAGGGGTACGATTCAGTATGGGGAGTGGGGAGAAGACTTCGGGGCAGTGTGGGGAGTGTGGGCTTCAGGGGTGCATGGGGAGTGAGGAGGGGGGCTTTGGGGTTGCATGGGGAGTGGGGAGGGGGGAGGAAGGGCTTCGGTGCTGTGTGTGGAGTGGGGAGAGGGGCTTTAGTGCTACGTAGGGAGTGGGGAAGGGGAAGGGGGAGGGGGTTGCTAAAGTGGTGGGGCATTGGGGGGAAGGGGGAATGAGGAAAGGGTAAGGGATGGGGGAGGGGTGATTGGGGTAAGGGGTAGGGTTAGGGTTTAGGATTTAGGGTAGCTAATTAGGTTTAAGGGGAATTAGGAGTTAATGACTAACGAAAGTATAACATCGTTAATCAAAAGTGTAGTTTGATGTATTTTTTGAAAATTGGAGGGTATATGTGAATTTGGAAACTTGCGAGGGTATACAGTGCAAATTATATATATATATATATATATATAATATAATATATATATATTATATATATATATATTATATATTATATATATATTATATATATATATATATAATATATATAATATTATATATATATATATATATATATATATATATATGGGTTGGGTTCTAGTGAGAACCCTCTTATGGTGAGAACCGTGAGAACCACTTAAAATGAACAAAAACTTCCTAAAATGAACAAAAAAAGTAACAAATGAGCGGAAACATAAAATGAACAGAATATTAAGTCATCAAAAACGTAAAATGTACAAAATATAAAAGAAGAAAAACGTAAAAAAAGAATAAAAAAGTTCAATGAGAAAAAAAAAAAATGAGCAAAACATAAAATGAGCAAAAACGTTGATAAATGAGCACAAGATTGTTAAATGAGCAAAACCATAAAATAAGTGAAACAAAAAATGAGCAAAAATGTTATGAAATAATCAAAATCTTCGTAAAATGAGGAAAAATGAGTGGTTCTACGGTTTCACCATAAGGGTGGTTCTCATATGAACTTAAACCATATATATATATATATATATATATACATATATATATATATATATATACATATATATATATATATATACATATAATATATATATATATACATATATATATATATATATATATACATATATATATATATATATATACATATATATATATATATATATATATTATCCACCCTTACATCAAAATGAGATAAGCATATTATGAAGTATCTAGATAGTCAATTGCGCAAACATAAGCTAATAAATTGAGATAATAAATAATAATCAAAGAAATGAACATGCATCATTTGATAATATCAGTTTATTACTATTTTTTCTATTGAAACACTATTCACCATAGTATGCTTAAAACCTTAAGGGGACGTTTGGTTTATGAAGGGGAAAGGGTAAGGGTTTAAGAAAGAGAAATAAGGAGAATGGAAAAGAAAACCCTTTGATTAAGAATGTTGTTTGGTTGAGAATAATGAGAACTCATCTCTCTCATCTCACTATTTTCCCCCCACTCTCTCTCCTGAGTACCACCACTCCCACCACCCTCTCACTGCCGCCCATCAACTCAACCTCTCAATGCCGCCCCTCACTACCGCCCCTCACCGCCGCCACCTCAGCAGTCCCCCTTCCTTCTTAACTTTCTTTACCACCATTAAAGGCCACATTAGAGGTTTTAAAGGTCAAATTGGACCATAAAAACTTAAAATCTGAAATTTTTATTGCTGAATTTGATAATCTAAAGCCATAATAAAGGATTAGAATTGGGTTTTTTAGTTGGGTTGGGATTTTTTTCGTGTGGGTGGATTCGGCTCGAGTGGTGATTTCGACCATGGATACGTGGTTTTCGGTGCATGGGTTGGTGTTTTCGGCCATGGGTTGGTAGTTTCGGCCTTGTGTTGGTGGTTTTCGGTGCATGGGGTGGTGGTTTTAGTGGCATATGGTAATTTTAGGGGTTAACGTGGTGGTTTCATTGGCAGTAATGGTGATTTAGGTGGCGGTCAAGGTGGTTAGGGGGCTTGGAGTGGTGGTTGAGTTGTTGGGATGGTGGGTTCGGTGGTTGATGTGGTGGTTGTGTGGCTGGTTTGGTGGTTGGAGTAGTGGTCAATGATTGGTCAAGGCCACCATGGGGTAGAAGAAAGAAAGGGTAAGTGAAACCTTGGGGGAGGGTGGAGAATGAAAGTAGAGGAGTTTGGGGGAAAGGAGAGGGTAAAGGGAATGATTGATATGACTTAACAAACAACAAGTAAGGGAATTTAGCTAGTTGATGCTCTTACCCTTTCCTAAAAACCCCAAACCAAACGCCCTCTAATTACCCAGTGAAATTAAATTGAACTACTACTCACGTAAAATACGCCTACAAAATATATGTATTTTTAAATAAATAAAAAACATAAGCTAGATCATTATTTAAAAGGAGAGTTGTTGAATTATCTATCAAATAAAATATAATATATTATCGCACGCATCGCGTGCATATAGTGCTAGTTATAAAGTGAACAAAAGCCTAGAAATAAATAATTTTGAAATATAATCTATAAAAAATAGATAAAATATATTAAAATTAAGTTCTATATATAAAAAAGAAAATATGTCCAACTAAACTGGACAGAAAAATCAAAACTTAAAAAAATTTGAACCAAAGAGCAATCTATTTATCTTCTCGGATTGGAAGATTAGCATGCTACGAATTAGGGCACCAATTCGCAGATTCGCCCTTAGGCCTCTAAAATCTCAGAAACGGGGTGGACAACCAAAATTTTGCAAAAAAAATGTGAATTGATCCGTCCAAGTTTATCGACTAAAAAGAGCATCAAACTAGTGAAATCATTTGCATTATGAAATTTTATCCAATTGCTCCCAACTTGCAAATTGGGTCAGAGCGTCAGTTGAATTGTTTATTTTTTTGGGACCCATTTTACAACACTATCTAGAGTAAAATTAGAGTAAAGTTGCTTCCAAACTATAACACTTCATTTTTCCATGTTCTCATTATCAACTGTACCCCCCACTGACAAATCTTTAACGCATAACACGATGCCATTGTTGTCATTGCAGATTATATGGTGAACGTCTATTTTTTTTTTTTTTGAAGTATATTCAACGACATCGTGCCACTCTAGTTGATTGGCGTCAGTTACACCAGGGATCCAAGTGGACCCTTAGTTAAGGATATCCCAGATGCATCCCGAGTAGCCCAAGCAATATAACCATCAGAGAGTCATTTATTTGAGAATATCTAAATGCTCAAGTTCAAACGATTCCTCTACTCTATACATATTGAAATATCATAATCGACCACTATAACGAAGTTGTAATTATAACATATATACTCTTAAAAAATTGAAGTTCTCAAACAAATAAAAAAAAAAGAATTACTTAGCTACACAGTGCATTTTCAACCAATTTCAACTAGGGGTGCTTATCGAGCGAGCCGAGCCCGAAATAGGCTCGGCTCGAGCTCGTTTAACTTTTCATGGGCTCGGCTCGGCTCGTAAGCTTGCTGAGCTTGGGGGAGCCAAGCTCGGCTCGTGAGCTCATTTAGGCTCGGCTCGTGAGCTCGTTCAGGCTCGGCTCGTGACTCGTGAGCTCGTTTAGGCTCGACTAGGGGTGTTAACGAGCCAAATCGAAATCGAACCTAACTAGGCTCGAGCTCGAGTCCAAAAATTGCAACTCGGCTCGAGTTGGAATATAACTTCAAGGTTCAATCCTAAGCAAGTCTAAGGTCATAGTTCATTAGGCCCGAACGTTTAGTAGTCCGAAGGCCCAATAACTAACACTTGTTATTGCATAGCCAAGCAAGTAGTAGCAGGCCAATGGTAGAGAGTTAGGGAGTGAAAGGTTTCTTTTATAAAGCCTCTAACTGACACCCTCATCCTATCCACCGATGTAATTTCTTTCTCACTTGCTTCCATCTTGGAACATTGCTCCCTATTGTCCATGTGTGAATTATCTTCAGTAATTATTCCCACTTTATCTTTCTCTTTCCTCTTTCTATTTCATGTGTGAGAGTGATCAAACAATCACACCTTAATGAAAATACCCTTCTTAATTGTGTTTACCTTTTCTTTTTATCTTTCTTCTATTATATACCTTAGTTAAGATCTTAAAAGTAATACTTAATATAATTTTTAATACATAAACACTTTTTTAATATAAAATATTTTTTTATTATAAAATAATAATCGAGCTGTTCACGAGCTTTGCCTAGCTCGGCTCGACTTGTTTAATCTCGAGCCGAGCTTTGACCGAGCCGAGCCCGAGCTTTACCGAGCCGAGCCCGAGCTGCTCGCGAGCTTGTCAGGCTCATTATCACCCCTAATTTCAACCACATATCATTTTAATTCTTATTACCGAAAATTTCACTCAATTTACCATATTTTTTTAAAGAGAAATTTCATTAGATATTAAAGAAAAATAAGATACAATTAAACAAGGTTAAATCAAATTCGTCTTTGAAGAAACTATAATGAACCAGATCGAGCAATATAACGCAACCCCCTCATATTTGCTGAATCACTAGATTTGTGAACCTTCAAGGCTTCAATCTTGCCTACCCTTTGAAGAAACTATAATGAACCAGATCGAGTAATATAACGCAACCCCCTCGTATTTGCTGAATCACTAGATTTGTGAACCTTCAAAGGCTTCAATCTTGCCTACCCTTTTTTTTTCTTTCTCTAGACCCCCTTTCGGTAACGTGTGGTAAGATGAATTTGCTCTAATCTGCCCTCACACAAGTTCCCATATAAAAAATAGAAAGTCATACCATTAGACCCAAAATCCTTGATACTCCCTGCCATGTTAGTTTGCATTGTGTGTTTTCTCCCTTCAATCCCATCAATTTATTTGACTCTTGCTCCCACCAAACAGCCAAAAAAGAAAAAGGAGAAAGACAACTTGTAGCAAAAATAACGGTAGCATATAATATTACTACTTCCACAAAGCAGCATAGCCAGTCTCTCTCTCTCTTCCGCCTCACCAAGCCGCCGATTCGGCGTATATCAGTCGCACTTTCTCTCTTTCCTCAATCCGCCATTTTCGAAAGGTCACTTTCTCTCTCCTCTATTTTCATCCTCCATCTTTTACTCATTTATTTGATTTTAGCAGCTGCATCACCTACTACTGTACTACCACCAACATTCCTTTCAACTTTTTCATTCTTTGACTTTTTCTCTACGATTTCAATCAATTATTTTCGTTTTAATTCTTTTTTTCCAGATTTAGTTTTCGATCTGCTTTAAAGCAGCAACAATGTCGTGGCTTGTGAAGCAAGTTGTTAACAATGGGCGTCTTCATTCTTCTTCGGTATAGATTTACATTTTTGCAATTTCTCTCTTTTTTTTTTTTGTTATTGTTGTTTATTTTAACAATGGAAAATTGTGCACTGGTATATTTCGATGCTGTAGATTTAGTAGAATTTTTATGTTAATTTTCATTTGCAGAAACTTCAGGCTTTACAAAATGCCGCAAGAGCTTATGCAACCGCCGGAAAAGAGGTAATTTGTTGATTTTAGTTATTATTTTTAAGTTATTTTGAATTTTCATTTTGACATTTATATCACAAAATTATGTAATTCACCTTCATTGATGTTATTTTTGTACCTCACTTGTAGATATTATACTTTATGGCGCTGTTTGTTGTATTTTGTGATGTGGTAGTTGCGAATTGCCAATTGCTAATTTAGGTTTAAGTAGGCAGAAATGGGTGAGAAAATCACTTTCTGTCGTGTACGATTTTAGAAGAGTTGGATTGAGTTATCTTTGGGTTGTAGTTCATTATTTGTTTGCTTAATCATGTTTCGGGTATCTTATTTAGGTTGTTTGAAGAGATCCATTGTATGTAAGTGTCGAAGAGCCGTTTTAATATTATTGGGTTTCTGGTTTGACATTTGGGGTTTGGAGGTGTATGATTGTGAATTTTTGGATATTGCCTCTTTCTTATGTATTGAATTCTTTCCCTTGTTAGGTGTGGTTTCCAATTAGATTTTTTTAGGAGCGCCTTGTGTACTTTTTTTTTGAATCTTCCTTTCACTTTATATGTTAATTGTGCCACATGCGAAGTCGAGAGTTAGTGTCCTTTAGCTAGAGCTAATGTATGAAGGGGGTGGTTCTGGATCAATGCTTTGCCATTTTCTTCCCTTTGTAGAACTTATTATGCTCATGATTGTGCACAATTTTTTGTTTGCTTAGTGCCTTTTTTTCGGATTTCTGTTATGTGATGACAATATGATTTTGCAGATGACAGTGAGGGATGCGATAAATTCTGCACTAGATGATGAAATGGGTGCAGATCCTAGAGTCTTTGTGATGGGGGAAGAGGTGGAATGAGAATACTTATGGATAATTATATATTCTGCTCTTTTTCATGAATGTATATTTTTATACTCCAATACTGACTTTGTATCTTTTGCACGTTAACAGGTTGGTGAATATCAAGGAGCCTACAAGGTGAGGATTCTGCTATTCAGTTAACGTTTTTGTCATGGCTTTTTCCATTAAGAGTATTCTTCTCATGTGCATGTTTTCTGTTCAAATATTTGCATCAGATCACCAAAGGGCTTTTGGACAAGTATGGTCCTGAAAGGGTTATTGATACTCCTATAACAGAGGTTTATTTTTTGAACTGAATCGAAGTTCTCCTTTTATTTTTTATGTATTTTGTTATGTTGCATTCATTATCCTCTGCAATTGCTTTCATTTGTTGTAGTCAATTTGGGAAGTATTATATGTTTTTTTGCTATGCAGGCTGGGTTTGCTGGTATTGGAGTTGGTGCGGCATACAAAGGTCTCAGACCTGTTATAGAATTTATGACATTCAACTTCTCCATGCAGGTTAGTAATTTCTTTTTTGAAGTTTATGTTTTTACTTATTGGTTAAAAGGGTGAGCAAAGGATCATTTAAGGAGAATGCAGAATTGTATAAAGTATATCTTTGATGATGAGTCTGTTTTTTCTGCCTTGTGTCAGCTACAATTCCTTGTCTCAACTCTCGATACATGGATAAATAGATTTCTTTCAATCTAGGTCCTTTAGAAGGAGATTCTACTGAATGATATCTAGTAACTACTCTAAAATTGCTACTAAGGGTTGTTATTTGACACACACCCACATTCTTTATATGATATATCAGCTTTTGTTTAAAAGTAAAATCCTTTTGTTATGATTGTTTAATAGGCTACTTGTTTATTTTTATGAAGTTGAACTAAATCCTTAAAATATCAAAAATTGTGAATGATATGATTTTTAAGTCTGGTGTGTTTCTGCTCATGCCCAAAATCAACAAGCATTTCGCATACCGAAACAGCGTCAAAGGCTTCGTTTATAGTTCCTTCCCCCACCCTAAAAGGACTATGTCACTATTTGCTTGCTTGATGATGTGAAAGAGTTAGCAAGCATTTATACCACTATGTAAAGCTCAATTATTTGAAGCACAAGCAGACATTGATGAAGCATCTGCTCTTTTATATGTGTCCAACACATATGAAGACGCATCAACAAATGGTTGTTGGATTGATTTCATGGCGATGAAATTGTGATACTTGAGGAAAATTCAACCTACGACTCATGGGCACGTGGTTAATCTTGGATGCGATAACGATTGCCATTGCAATCAGGGGCGGACCCATGAAGGGTCCTAGGTGGCACAGGCCCCCCAAATGAAGATTTTTTTTTTATTTTCTGTTTTTTTCGCTTTGCTTCAAAAGTTCATAAATCATTTATATAGAATTTTCCGCTCGTACATTTGACAAATTGAAATATGCTCCAGTGGTTAGTGGCGCTTCAGTAGGCACATGTATGACATAACGGTGCGGGTTCAATTCCTCCACTGCGCAATGTTTTTGGTTAACTTTTTTTTTCGTTTTTCTTTTTTCTTTTCCCTTTTTACTTCTTTTGTTTACTTTTCTCTTTTTTATTTTCAAGCAATATCCTTCTTGGTTCACTTGAAACCTTATCCTTCATTCTTTTTTCTTTCTATTTAATCATTGTTTTTTAAATCCTGGATCCACCTTTGGTTGCATATACTAGTATTATATATCCGATTTTGAGTATTTAATCATCATTTTATTTAACCTTCACTTATAGAGGTTGATGTATTCATTTTTGAATAATTGCAACAATTCCACTATATTATATGCACTTTAAATATATTAAGTCTGTCCAAGTCAAAAATATGTAAGGTGTTACTTGTTGATCGATCTCTATGTATAATTTCTAATTATCAACTTCTTATACTTTGTAGTAATAGACAATTAATTAGTAAATTTATGGTCAAACTTGTGTGTTTGGAAGTATAAAAGTCATAATAAAAAGATGGACGAAGTATTAAAACATTGAATAATGGAATTATTTTCTAATAGTTGCCATGAACAATATAAAGTTTTAGATTTGTCTTTCCTAAAACCCTTTTTTCATTGTCAATATGTGATGAAATTATTGTTCGATTTCTTTATTATGCTCATTGTGTTCTTAGATGGTTTAATTGGGACCCTCCAAATTTTAAATCATGGATCCACCTCTGGTTGCAATGCGGATGGTTTGTGGCTGTTTGCTCTTGCAGCCTAATATCTCGGTCAAGATGCTGCCGAGATTTAATACCATAGATGGACATCGAACTTGCCGGCTATTACCAGCAAAGGAATTTATTGGTTTGAAATGGGTGCTCAAGATGATTTCTAAAGACTAATGCATTTACAAAAACTAGTTGATGGTAGTTGTTAAGACTCGATATTAACCACATTTTGAGGCCAAATGCTTACATGGAAACAATAAGATCGGTTGGTGGTAGCTCATACCAATTACCACTCACTTATCAGCTGAGCTCGAGTTGCAAATGTATCCAGTCTCATTATAATAAATCTTCTATTAGAGCTCTGAAAGAGGAGATCAAGTATGAATATCAGACATAAGAATTTGAAGTGATGGGGATAAGACAATGTTTACAACATCTGAAAATGGGAGATAAAAAGAGGGACCCTTGTGATAAAGAGAGAGATAAAAAGAGGGACTTGTGCGATGAATTGATAGATAGAGAGAACCCTTTAACCAAACATAGAAGTTTTGGAGGTGTTGCATTTATATTAAAATGAAGTAAGTTCTTATATCTAATCCAACTACATTAGCGTGTACCCAATTTTGCCTCCATGTATTTTTGTGGAACTATGAGCTATGCACCTTCGACTTGTGCGATAAAGTGAGAGATAGAGAGAACCCTTTAACCAAACATAGAAGTTTTGGAGGTGTTACATTTATATTAAAATGAAGTAAGTTATGAGCTATGCACCTTCGCAATTATGCTTTGGCTGTTATAAAGGGAAATTCAATCACCATATACTTGTACTTTGTAGCTCTTTTGATGCTAATGGCAGGAGCAAATATGATATAAAGAGTCATGAACGACTTCACCTCAAATGGCAATCTTGTTTGGGGCATGGCATAATTACAGGAACATTTCAATTCATGGCTTGAGAGGATTCGTAGTCCTTTTCATGATTTTGCATGTATTATCACCAAAAATCACTTTATGATCTTATTAACCTGGCCCAGACATAGCTAATTCCAGAGGCCAGTCCTTTTATACAGAATAATCTCCCTTAAGAAGCTGACCCGTACTTAGTCATTTCTACCCTTGTTGTCTTCTAGAGTAACTTGACCTTAATTTCTTGTATCAGGTCTTTTCTGTCAGACATAAACAAGCAAATTTTTGTGTTACTCTTTTGCACCAACAAATTTCTGCCCTTGCGATCTCCATGAGTGACTTAACTTTATAAATTTGTATGAAACTTCTCGAACAAGTCTTCGGATCTAGTCTTGGTGTACCTTCATTGTATGCTCAAACAAGTATAGGACATTTGATCATATATTCTTGCTTTCCCTTCTAGAAGTTTCCTCCTTGATCTGCCTCAGACAGATTTATCTGAGATTGAAAAGCTTGCATGTGGTTTGACTTGAAAATGCTTGCGTTCTTTTTTTAATGTATACAAAAGTCATCTACGCAAACACTGTGAGCTACAATACTTATTTTTGATGCTTCAGGGGCAGCTATCACCTGATCACTATCACTGCCCGTTTGGTAAGAGGCCATAAATGGTGGGAATAGTAATGCACTATAGTGTAAGTTTGTACTAGAAATCCAATGGCATTACCTATTGTAATGCTACTTCATCCCAAGATATCCATTTTCTTCCTAAAATCTCATTACTATCCAATCTACTTGGGAAGGTGGTATTGGGTGGTAATGGAAATTTATAAAGGG
Source organism: Beta vulgaris subsp. vulgaris (assembly GCF_026745355.1). Taxonomy (NCBI): domain Eukaryota; kingdom Viridiplantae; phylum Streptophyta; class Magnoliopsida; order Caryophyllales; family Amaranthaceae; genus Beta; species Beta vulgaris. Next base: position 49,087,829 of record NC_079206.1, read on the forward strand.
AAACCTATTTTGTGTTATAAAGTTTCATTCCCATGGTCATTGACATGAGAACTTCATTACAAATTTACACTAATTTCATCACCGTTACAACTATTTATGACCACTAACCAAACGGGCTGTCAAGGTTAAAGACTTTAAAGCTTTCATCACAACATCTTTATTTGAATGCTATCTTCATAACTTCTAATATGACTTATTATCGTATTCACTCTAGATATACCTTGCAAGATGGTTTCATTTACCCTCATAGTTACATCTTCAGAATTTCTTCACAACTTGTGGAGCTTGATACTTGATCCACCTGCTTTGAAATCCCCTTGAGGGTGCATTGTTTTGCTTAAAACTTGATGAATACAACATAGTGCCTTTGCATCATTCTTTGCATTTCGGAAATTAGAATGATCAAAGATCGTACTAAAATTTGTAAAAGAGAAAGTACTGGCCATTGAATGCTTTATTTGGGATCTGGTACCACTTCAGTTGGTTGAATGTTTAGCACAGGGGAAAGAAAAGAGGAAAGAGTTATTTTGACATTGAATTGGAGTTTCCTGGCACATTAAATACAATTCCAGCACCCTATTTACAGGAAGAATTACACTAAACTGGACACAGATCCAATAGACTAGAATAACATTCTGTGCAATCAATTCCTTGGGCATATTAAGTAATTCCAAATCTCTTAACCTTCTTAACAGCTGCATAACTTTTACTAGAGAAATTACAATTCGTGTTGCATCTTATTACTATTTTCTGCAATATTTCTATTAGAGTTGACAATCACAAATAACTTTGCATACTTTCTCTATTCTCTTGCTCATAACAAATTTATATTGTATGTCAAAAACCTTTCCTAGAAGCAGATATTTTTGCCGTTATACTTGAATGTATTTTTTTGTTATTTCCTAGTAGATACATTGTACCCTGACGATGGATATATATATTATAAAAGTAATGGAAGAATATTCTAATATGTAAGGTTGCTCATGACCATAAATGATTGTGATTTATGCTAATAATGTCCATGCCTACCTGTTGCAGGCAATTGATCACATTATAAATTCCGCTGCAAAATCAAACTACATGTCTGCTGGTCAGATAGCTGTACCCATTGTTTTCAGAGGTCCAAATGGCGCTGCTGCTGGAGTTGGTGCTCAGCATTCCCAGGTTCAATTTTAATTGCCTCTTTGAGAAACTTTATGTGAAATTGTACCCGTATTTTACTATATTATCCTCTCTAATTTATGTCTCAGCATCAGGCATGATGGGTACTTTAGATAGCGGACTTCTGATTAGATTTGTCCGAGATGTTCAGATGCCTTGTATGTTTATCTTCATTTTGGGATAAGGGAATGAAGTTGATCTGTCGGTAGTTCTGTGGCAGCTTTTTCTTTCTGCTGGAGCATCTCAGTATACTTTTTTCCCAAATGGCCTAGAAGGTTTCAAGGAATAAAAAATGAAAACCCTAGCTTTGGTGATCTTCTAATTTCATCCATTGGAATGTGGCCTTTGGATTACAAAAAGGGAATATGATTTTGGCGTCTTGAAGCTTTTCTTTTACCAATGTATATGCTTGGATTATACCATGCTCCATAAGCTAGATATTTTGTGCTTCTCCTTGGTAATATTGTCATATAGCCTCTGTTCCATTGTATGTTACAACAGTTTGTCTTTTTTAATGTTCGAAGCCGGACTTTGACCTTTATTTTTCAATACCGAAAGATTCGAAAAATATTTATTAAAGTAGTCTACAAACAGAGCTTTTAGTAATAATCTTAGTAAATTCTATCGAAGTTTTCTTATTTTACATAAATTGGGGGCTAAAGTGTACCTTCTATAAGTCTTAACTGTTGCAACAAACTACGATGGGTTAAGTGTTAAACTCAGGAGACAAATGAAGTATAAGTGAACATTGATTCATCGCTTCTCTTTGGATCTCTTGTAGTCATTTATCAAAGGTTTGACAATCTCATTATCTTTTTGAGGCCCTGTTTGGCAATTATTACATTAGCTATAGCTAATTGTATTAGCTGGTTTTTTTAGCTGATTGTATTAGTTGTTTGCTTAAAGTTGTTTGGTAAGTACTTCCTCCGTCTCTAGATAGACTTCCCTTTTTTAATTTGGCATTATTCATAAGTAAGGAAAATCCTACATTTTTTTCCCAATATATACGAAAAAGTCTTATGGGATCTTGTTTGATTCGTCTCATTATATACATTACGAAAATTAAACTTTTATAATTTTTACTACTCTCTCCGTCCCAGAAAACTCTTTACACTTTTCTTTTTCATCTGTCCTAAAATACTCTTTACATTTTTATTTTTTGATATGACCCACTATTATTTTAATCCTTCTACTTTTTAACAATTGGCCCACATAATACCAACTTCTACTACCTACCAACACAATTGGCCCACATTCTCTCTCTCCACCAAATAAAATAATACTACTTTTAGTACCTAGTAACTACAATCACATCTACTTTTTTAGTAAAATGACAATTGATAACCAAACAACAACTTATCATCTAAAACTACGTACTTTGATAAGTGTCAAGAGTATTTTGGGACAGAGGGAGTAATACATAATTAAATACACTAATGATACAAAATTTGCATGGGCAAACGTGAAAAGGAGAATTGGGAAGTATGTTGGGGGATGAAGGGAGTAGTTTGATAGTTTATTGTTATTTAATTGTGCAAAATGACCAATAAGGATATGAGCAAATCCACTGTTGTACTATTTATAACTATAAATGTAATTTTAAAGAACTTTAGGACATAAATGTAATTTACCTACTCATTCCCAAAACCTCTTATGCCAAAAAGCTCCTTAGCTTTTTCAAAAAAAGCTTTTTGGGCCTAATAAACTATTTTATACCTCTTTTCACCAAACCCTGAAATTAGAGGATTGACGAGTTTTTGATCCTCTAATGAGTTGAAACTTCTAATTTTTCCCCAAATCTCTCTTTACCAGAGTAGGCCTCAGTTTTTCTGCTCATCCTCAAGAAACAACTTTTTTTTTTCAACATCTACACCCAAATATTGTTATATCTGCATAACATTGTGGACTTCTTGTTTTAAATAATTAATTCTCGATGGTAATTAGCTTTTTTTTTCATGCTTTTATGTCTGCAGTGTTATGCAGCATGGTTTGGTGCATGCCCTGGTTTGAAAGTACTTGCTCCATATTCAGCAGAGGATGCCCGAGGGTTGCTCAAAGCTGCCATTAGGGATCCAGACCCTGTTGTTTTTCTAGAAAATGAGCTTCTGTAAGTGACTAATTATGCTTCTATATCATAAAATATGAGGTGTTGATTGTTTGTGTAATTGACGAAATCTTGATGTTTTCCTATGTAGATATGGTGAATCTTTTCCTATTGCAGATGAAGTTCTTGACGCTAATTTTACCCTTCCAATTGGGAAAGCAAAGGTATTAATTTTTTTTTGATGATCTTCAATGATAATATCCATTACTGAACTTTGAGTATAACGATTTGCTTATTAATTGCCTCATTAATATAGGTAGAACGACAAGGGAAGGATGTCACAATCACTGCTTTCTCTAAGATGGTGGGCTACGCTCTCAAGGTTCGTTATTTTTATAAATAATTTCCCTTCAGTTTAATACACTGTTTTTTATATTCTTTCATCTTTATAAATTTTTGGTGCTCCCATTGATGATGATGTATATTTCTAAACTAAACACTGACTGTATTTCATCTCGCAGGCAGCTGAAATTTTGGCAGAAGAAGGAATTAGTGCTGAGGTAATTTTTGTTTATTGTTAATTTATTGATAGATATCACTATTCATCTATTTTGTTCTTAACAATTTGTTGTTTTCTAAGAATTCTATCTATATCTTGTATTGCTTAGGTGGTAAACCTGCGCTCAATTCGCCCACTTGACAGAGCTACAATCAATGAATCTGTCAGGAAAACAAATAGGCTGGTAACACTTGAAGAGGGTTTCCCGCAGCATGGAGTTGGTGCAGAAATATGGTAATTATTACTTCAAATATTCTTAGTCTTTTTACCCTTTTGTCAGAGGAATGTATTACTATTTGCTAATTTAGATTTTATTTCATGGTATGTGCCATTGCATCTTTTTTTATCGGGTGTGCTGCAATGAGTTCTATAGCATTGAGTTGTGAACATACTTACATATTTGAAATTTAGCAACTATATCATTATCCTTCTTCCCTTGCTGTACAGTGCCTCAGTTGTTGAAGATAGCTTTGAGTACCTTGATGCACCAGTCGAGAGGATTACTGGTGCTGACATTCCTATGCCTTATGCCGCCAATTTTGAAAAGATGGCTGTACCACAGGTCTGATACATTTTTTTTTTCTGTATTGGTTGTATTTCTATGGCGTTTGCACGCAATAACTATACTGTAAATATTGAGCTTTTTCTTGCCTTTTGTTTCTGGTTGATCTTAGTGTTTTTCTTCTGTTGTAGATTGAGGACATTGTTCGGGCTGCCAAGAGAGCATGCTACAGATCAGGTTGAACTGCTTAGTACAAAATCTCAGGAAGCAATGAATATTCTCTAATTTCTATACATTGATATTGATTGATGTAATTTGTTATTCATGCCGCTGGTTGTGGCTGCTTTGATAAAAATGTGAGCAGGAATAGTAAAACATTTTTGGTTCCCGGAATAAAATTTTGTACCATTACCTACCAAAAGATTTCTTGTGGAATCAACAAGATCGGTCAGCTAATTACAGAAGGTTGTAAAGTGCATAAATTCTGCTAATGGACTTTCATATTTCCTTAAGATAACAGAAGACAACCTGTTTACCAAAGCAACATCATGCGTCTATTCCCGCTTTAATTGGGGCGGTGGGTGCAAATCAAATCATATCCACCTATCATCCTTAACTTATGGCCAAGCGTAGGGATATTGTTTTTTGGGTCCAAGCTTTCATTGATTCTGTTTGAGCAGATAATCTCCGGTATACTGGCTGCAATTTTTCTGAGTTGAATCAACATCATAAAGCACTCCTAAGATACATGATATATGCGCAAGATAGGAGAAAATGTCAATTCATCTATGAGACGTACAAACTTTGTACATTAAGTGATATTTTTGTAAATAAAATGTTACCGATATTAAGTAGTAGAGGTCAAATATTAAGTCGTGATTTTTTCTTATTTGAAAAGATGTTATAAAAAGGAAAATCACGACTTAATATCTAACTCATACGACTTGATCTATTTATGAAAATGTTACTTGATGTACAAAGTTTGTACATCTCCGAGATGAATAGGTGCCCTCTTCCTAAGATAGTTTTCACAACTCCACTCTAGAATAAAAAAAATAATCTCAAATGGCAACTTCTCTAAACATAATAATGAATAAATAAAAACAAGTTGCACCTTCCTGCATTTTTGAGTGGACACTTGACCCTTTTTACTAGTTTTTAATTACTTTTTCCACCCATCTCTTTCTCTATTTAAACATCTTATGTATTCTATCCGACTTCTTTGCATTCACTAAATTTCCCCCTTACACTCTTTCTCTCTCCATCAATTCAACAAAATCGGAAATGAGAGCATGAAACCAACAAAATTAGTACTAATCTTATAAGGACCCCATACATTTAAATGGATCAACTGAGAAGGATGTATAGTCTATTTAGGAAGAGGATGAACTTGGCACAAGTTTTAAGTTTCATAAAATTATACTAACTTTATTCATGACTCCTCTATTTTGTCAAAAGAAATGTGTCCTAGCCTAAGAATCTAAGATGCCACAACTTTGCAACTTCCATGGCAGAAAAGCAACTACTCACTAGAGAAGCATCCTTATTCACCAATCCTTCAGTATAAGACAAAACTTCATCGAGCTTATGCAATCCACATTCTAGCTTACCAACAACCATTGGCTTGCTCATTAAATGGCGTTGTATCAAACATTCAATTGGAGTAACATTCACTATGCAAGAATGTCAAAAACTATCTTTACGTAACTTAGAGATAGAAATGAGGTTAAGCTGAAATATTGGAACCTGCATATTCTTTGCTGTCAAGCCGAAGAAGATGTCAATCATCACTTCTTGCATTGTTCCTTCTCTCATCAACTCTGTCTCTGGATATGGCGGCTGCAACTTTGGGACCTTGAATGGGTCTTCCCTCACACTATTCGTCTTGCCTTTGAGCAATGGAAATCATCTCTTCGAGGTCCTTTTATCAAGAATATAACACTCCAAAATTTCTCTGAAATTTTCGCGCGTTAATTATTATTATTGAGTGTTAAATTATATTTTACTAATATATATTTTCCGATAAATATGGTTATATATATTTTTACATCTACATTTTTTTTTGTTCGATAATATATTTTTTATATATATTAATGTATTTATAATGTGTTTTTATGTGTAGCATTGTTTAGTAAACGTACAATGCTCGTACTTGCGTCAACTATGTTAAACGGGCAATGTAGTGCTCGTGTTTGTGCAAAGTGTAAAATGTGATGGTTTTGTGAGTACGTATTTGTATTACGTTGATAATCAAAATTTTTTTAATTATAAAAATATTTACTTATATATATTTTATTTTGAACGATTTACTTTGTTCCTGAAACGTACATTTGTACTAGCATTTAAGCACATTGTGTTATTAGTTTTAGAGGGTCCGGAATTCTGATTTTTGTCATGGTTTACGAAGTAGAGTTTTGACAGCCACCATAATCCCTTGTAACGTTAAGTTAACCAAGAGTCATCTCTTCACTTACCCTCTCTTAATACCCCCTTTAATCACCTTCTTTTCACCTTCCTTGGCTGAAAATAAAATCAGAAAAAAATCACTCCCTTCCACTCTTCATTTCACACGCCTACTACAAAGAAAAGGGAAGAGGAAAAGTTCTTGTTCTTCCTTCACATTTCTCACACAAAATCAGTCCCCATTTCTTGTTTTCAAGCTAGTTTTGCACCGGTTTTCAAGCACGTGTTGAGTTCGTAGTGTTTGTGTTCGTAGGAGATGAAGGTGGTGATTATTCACAAGCCATTTAGACTACGATCGAAGCATTTCACTACATTCCTCTCGAAGAATAAGGTAACTAGCGTTATTCTAATTCGATAGGGAATAGATTGTGAACTTAGGGTGTTAGAATCGCGTTAAAGAACTTAGAATCATGCTAGGTGAAACTTAGGTGATTGTGTGATTGTAGTTTAACGTAGTATCATGATAAGTATGGTTGTTTTTGTGTTACTTTTCATGTATTGAACATGTTGTTATGATCATGATGTTGGTTCTTGCTAGTTAGTTTGTCAAATTTGATGCTTTTGTTGTTCAAATGATTTGGCATAACTTGGTTTATTTATTGGAGTTTGGAGTATATGGTTGTTGGGGTTGTGTCTCATGTTAAGGGTGTTGTTGGTGATGTTTTGGTTAGGATTGAATTGGTCTTGGCTCGCGTACGAGCATAGCTCGCAAGCTACGAGCAGTAGCTGCCCGCGAGGAGCGCCGGCTCCTGTCTGGAGCGCCAGCTCCTTTCGGGAGCGCCCGCTCGCTCCACAAGGAAGTGCCAGCTCCCATTCGTCAGTTTTCCTGACGAGGTTTTTCTTTTGCGAAATGGTGGATGTCTTTTTGTTTATGGTTGCTTCTTTTCATCAGTAAGTCTTCCCTAGCATTTATAGGGATGTTACAGTACATATCACATGTGGAATGGGGGGGAGAGAGAGAGATCATTCATGCTTACTTAAAGTGTGAAATCATTCCATGGTACTTGCTTACGCTCAAATGGCGTTTTTGTGTTATATGCCTTAACATTTACATTTTGATGTCTTATGGAATTGCTTTGCATGTATACCTTGCCGTATATATAACTTGAATGCTGTTTGGATTCCCTTGTATACCTTGACGCATATACTCATGTTTTGGTCGTTTAGATTTCATGAATACCTTATCGTGTATACCCACATTTGAATGTTGGATTTGATGGATTTTGCCGGTATACCTTGCCATGTATACATTTGAATGTTGGTTAGTTGGATTCGATTTGCTTGTATACCTTGTTGTGTATACCTTTGAATGTTGGATTAGATGGATTTTGTGTATACCTTGTCGTGTATACTTTGTACTTTGTTGAGTTTGATTGATTCTATGGACGGTATGGTCCTAGGAATTTGGTTTGATGATCCCAAGGGCGGCATGGTCGTAGGAATTCGGGTTTGATTATCATAAGGGCGGTATGGTCCTAGGAATTGGTTACTTAACCTTGGGCAGCATGGTCAATTCACTCACGAGTGGCATGATCCGTTGAGATTAGATATCCGGAAAGGGCGACATGGTCCTCGAATATGCAACGTAGGCCTTGGGCGGCATGGTCCAATGAGTCTACTCACAGACGGCATGGTATGTTGTGTTTGAACTTGTTTGACCGCATTTGTTGCATGGTTTGACTGGGATTTGTTTAACATTGAGCTTCCTTATTTGTTGCTTATGATTTGTTGTATCTCGTTGTGAGTATGATATCTTGGAGATGTGTTTATTTGGCATTGCTTCTAAATTCTTTAAGTTTATTATATGTTCCTCTTTGGGCTGGGAGAACTGCTAGTTACTCCCCACTGATTGTGAAAGTTGTTGATTTATTATGCAGATGGTGATGCTGTTTAGGATTGTTATAGTTTGGACCGGGGTTGTGCGGTTCAACCTTGTGAGCAAGAAAGTGGTGCTAGTCATAGTGGACGAGCATTTTGAAGCAGGGATTAGGACTAGTTACTTAGTGGGACTTAAGTAGCTATCCTTTATGTTTTATCGTATGTTTGAACCACCGATTTTGGTTTTGTTTTCTTTGGATTTGGATTACTCTATTTTCAAGTCTTTTGGAGTTTCCATAGTCGTTTTGGAACTTTGGTGGGAATGAGGGTATGGGACCTCATTTTCCCTTTTTATTCGATTATCGGAAGTTAAATATTATCTTTGGAGGTTATTATCTTGTTTTTAGTTTAAATTCTACTCCTTAGAGTAGCATCTCCGTCTTAGTGGTATTTCCGCTACCACTAGTTGTTTTATTTAATATACTTTTGTCTCTTTTCTTCCTTGTATCGGACGGGATGTTACAAAGAAAGTATGGCACGGAAATCGAGTTTGTGGAGTTTCTCTCTCTAGATAACCTCTCTACGTACTATGTACGCTGACAACCATGGCAAGGAAATCGAAAGGAAAGAAAGCTCAGCAGGCAAGCTCACATCGGGCAAGCTCTTCTCAGGGCAATATGACGGAATATCCTATGGATTGTCAGGCGAAACAGACTAAATATATGGATGAGGTTTTAGGAATAACGACGCTTGATGTGGATCGGATTCCAACAATCCAGGAGAAAATTATTTCCCCTCGAGCATCGATTTAGGATTTACAGAAGCAGAAAGAAGTCAGAGTGAATAATTCAGAGTGGTTGAAGACGATTCTCAGTCGGAAGCTCGAAAGAATTCACAAGATGTGGAGAGACCTCGGCAGGAAGGTATTGATCCTGTTCTGATTCTCTTTTCACCTGATAGCAATGTTGGTAATATTGAAAATGGGTGTAAATCACCGGTTAAAATTGATTTGAATGATGTTCAACCAGAAATTGATTTCTGGAATTCTGCCATAAATTGTTATGTGTTTGGTGCGAATCCCCCTCCCTATGTAATGGAAGGCTTTATTAGGAGCGTGGAGGAACCAGGGTTTGGAAAAAGTTGCCATAATTAAGAAGGGTATTTTTATGGTGAGGTTTAGATCAATGGAGAAAAGAGACCAGATCTTGGCGAGTAATCCCCCGTTTTTTGATAATAAGCCAGTAATTCTGAAGAAATGGGATGCAAATTTGGATATTACAAGAGATGAAGTCAGGACTATTATTACCTGGGTAAAGCTAAAGCTTGATTTTAAGTACTGGGGAGAGAGCTGCATTTTTAAGATTGCTGGACAGTTGGGGAAGCCAATTAAACTTGATCAAGCCATTGTTGAGAGGGAGAGGCTTCAGTTTGCAAGGTTGATGGTGGAGGTTAAAGTAGACCAAATGTTCCATGATGAGATTGAGTTTATAAATGAACATGATGTTACTATTAATGTGCCAGCTGAATATGAATGGAAACCTATTTTTTGTTTTGAATGCAAGGGTATGGGGCACAAAGATCAGGTCTGTAAGAACAAGAATGGGCAACAGGTATGGAGGGCTAAGCCTATGGTGGTCCAAGCTGAACAAAGGCAACATCATCAAGGAAGGAAGTTGTTTCAACCTGTTATAGCTCCAACTCGTAGAAGATTGGTTAGTTCTAATCCTCTAGAAGTTTAAAATGATTTTGATATCCTAGGGGAGGAGGTTCCTGAAGTAATGGTAGGTTTGATTCAGTGTGCAAGTGGTGGGGTTAGAAATGGTGAGGGTAGTCAGCCTCCACAAGGTGATGGATAAGATTATTGTTTGGAATGTCAGGGGGATTAATAGTCCTCAAAAAGCAGCTAGATGTGAAGATGGTTCTGAATATAAAGGCTGTAGGGATTGTTGGTCTCCTTGAAACAAAGGTAAAGGCTTTAAATATGGGAAGTCTTTATCAAAAGTTGTTTAGTGGTTGGTGTTTTACTGCAAATTCAACTAAGCATAAGTGTGGTAGAATAATTTTAGCTTGGAATCCTAATAGTTTCCATTTAATTATCTTGTATGTGAGCAGTCAATTAATTCATTGCTGTGTACAACCTTCAGGTGGCGCTTACTCTTTCTTTCTTAGTTTGATTTATGCTTTGAATGATGGTGCAAGTAGGAAGTAGGCGTGGAAGAATCTTGAAGATTTGTCTCATAATATTATGGGTGATAGTGGGGGACTTTAATTGTGTCTTATCTCCTGAGAAGAGGATTGGTGCAGTGGTGAGACCTCATGAAACATTTGATTTACAGAAGGGTACGATTGCGTGTGGAATGAGGGACTTACCGAGCTCTGGTTGTTTGTTTAAATGGAATAACAAACAACATGATGAAAATAGGGTCTTTTGTAAATTGGACAGAGTCATGGTAAATGACTCTTGGTTTGTTTCTTTCTCAAGTGCTATGGCCCATTTTATGCCTAAAGGGAGTTATGATCACACCCCTGTGGTGATCAAAGTGTATCCTAGTATTGAACCAGGGAAGCAACCTTTCAAGTATTATACTATGTGGAGTGCTACTGCTAATTTTGCAAGTATTATTGCAGAGTGTTGGAGTTCTGAGGTGGTAGGGTGCCAAATGTATAAGGTGGTGAGCAGGATGAAAAGAATAAAGCAAGCTCTGAAAAGACTGAATGCAGAAGGTTTCTATGATCTTTAAGCTTCAGATATAAGGGCTCTTCAGCGTCTGACTCAATGCTAGGAAATGTTGCAAGATCAGCCAATGAATATGGAATATAAAAAAGCTGAGATTGATGTTGGTGTTCAGTATCAAACTGTCCATAAGCAATATCTTTCTTTTTTAGCTCAAAAGTTCAAGATGAGATGGTGTAAGGAGGGAGAGGAAAATACAAAATTATTTCATCAGTCAATTACAGCAAGGAGACTACAAAATACAGTTTATGCCATTCATGATGAACATAGGTGCTGGAAAGATAACCTGGAGGAGGTTAATTCTGCTTTCTTGGCTTATTACAAGCAGCTGCTGGGTTCTGAACTTGTTGATAGAATCCCTATGAAAGGTTCTGTTATCAGTATGAGTCCTATTCTGAGGGATGATCAAGCTGAGTTTTTAAATAGGCCTTATACTGCTGAGGAAGTCAAGCTTGCTATTTTTTCTATTCCAGGTGAGAAATCACCTGGCCCTGATGGTTTTGGTGGATACTTCTTCAGGGATTCCCGGAGTATTATTGGAGATGATATAACTGAGGCAATGTTGTCTTTCTTTTCATCAGGGCAACTACTTAAGGAGGTAAATGCAACAATTTTAACTCTTATTCCTAAGGTAGCTTGTCCTAGTAATGTCAAAGAATTTAGGCCTATTGCTTGTTGCAATGCACTAGTGGAAAAATAAGGAAGGACTGCGCTAAAAAAGTCCTTTAGGGCTGCGTATTTTGACAGCAGCTCTTTCCATAGCAGCCCTTCACTTTGTAAGTAGGGCTGCGGTTTTCAACCGCAGCTCTTCACAAGGAAGAGCTGCGATTTTAACAACAAACGCAACCCTTCATGCTTAAAAGGGCTGCGTTTTTGGACTAAAAACGCAGCCCTTCTACAAGTGAAGGGATGCGTTTTTAGTTAAAAAACGCAGCGCTTTTGAGCATGATGGGATGCGTTTTAGAAAACGCAACCCTTCTTAAGGTAAAGGGCTGCGTTTTTTAGTAAAAAACGCAGCCCTTTTAGTTAAGAGGCTTAAAAACGCAGCCCTTCTTACTGTGAAGGGCTGCGTTTTTTTTCAACAAACGCAGCCCTTTAAGTTTAGAAGGGCTGCGTTTGTTGAAAAAAAAACGCAGCTCTTCGTGCTTAAATTTTTTTTTTAAAAAAATAAATCTGATCCCCCTCCCCCCCCCTCTCCCACCCTCCCCTACACACCCCTCCACTGCCACACCCTGCTGTGTTGCACTCCCCTCCCCCCACCGCCCCACCCACACTGCACCCCCCTCCCCTGCTGCACTCCCCTCCCCCTACTGCCTTGCTGCCCCTCCCCTCCCTACCCCTACACACAGCCCCCCTGCCCACCACACCCAGCCCTTCCCATCCCCATACCCTGCCCACCCTTGCACACCTCCCTGTTGCCAGCCTGCCACACCCCTGCCACCAGCCCTGCACCCCCATCCCAGCCCACCCTCTGCCAACCCCTCCACCCAGCAGCCCCCACAACTCCACCCCCACCCCCCACCCCCACCCAAAACCTCCCTTTGACACAAAAAAAAAAGCCGATGAAAATGCAATAATATAAGACAAGTGGAAAAAGGTAATAATTAACTTCAAATATATATTTATAATGTAAAAAGTGTACATAGAAATGATACACACTAGTAGATTCGGGCTAAAAATGTATCACAAGCAATCATCGGTAATGTGGGACGCCAACTTTTCTCGAACTTCATCTATTTCTTCTTTAGTGAAGGCCCTCGAACTTGGTGTGTTATTCTTATAAACCTTGAAAAACAACCAAGTAAGGAATAAACATATAAGAATTGAATTCAATCATTTACAGTTAATTAGTAGTTATAAAAATGACATATACCTTCTCGAAATTCAATCAAAAACAAAGTCAAGCCTAAAACTTTACACACTAGTTATATTATCTCTCATTTTCTCATATTCAAAAAGAAAATGGAGTTAAATGATTCGATAAATAGGAATTGGACGCAAAAAGGCATAAATAGGCCTAAAATCACATTTATGTTCCCGATATACAACCAACAACAAATGCAAGCCTAAGAATAGAAACAATAGTTACATTATACCTCATATAATCATGTTCAAAGAAAATTTGGGGTTAAATAACTCGATAAGTACGATTTGGGAGCGAAAAGGTGAAAATAGGCCTAAATTGACCTTTTCGTTCCCGATATGCAACAAACAACAAATGCAAGCTTATAACTCTACACAATAGTTAAATTATACCTCATATAAACATGTTCAAAGAGAATTTGGGGTTAAATGACTCGATAAGTACGATTTGGGAGCGAAAAGGCAAAAATAGGCCTAAATTGACCTTTTCGTTCCCGAAATGCAACAAACAACAATTGCAAACCTAAAAATCTACACAATAGTTACATTATGCCTCATATAATCATGTTCAAAATGAATTTGGGGTTAAATGAATCAATAAATACGATTTGGAAGCGTAAAAGGCAAAAATAGGCAGAAACTAACATATACTAATAAGTTACATACCCTTTGAAGATCATCAACTTTAGTGCAACGATTGACGATATCGAACATGTACCTCATGACGTAA